>NC_047516.1:3588014-3618694 GCF_902827115.2 Pseudochaenichthys georgianus
ACAGGGGTAGTAACTATAGTAATGCAGCGTAGGCGGGGCGATCGACTGTTCGGCGGGCAGAGCGACGCTGCGTAAAACTGCCGTGGCGTCATCTTCAATACGAACCACAAAACCAAAACATTAGCCGTTAGCTGTTAGCACTCAGAGCTCCTCATATCTGTTCAGAAACTAGACAAAAGTTAAACAAGTCCAAACCACAGACTGTCTGTGTCATGGAGGATACAGTCGCTGGTTTATTTATGTCTGTTGGCCGTTGTTCTGAGTGTGGACGGTCGGAGCATATACAACGTTAGCTTAGCCGATCTCCATTCAGAAAACACGCATTTTAAAAGGCGTTTCGCCTGCCGTCTGTCTGCAGACTTGTCAAAGCATTAATTCATGGTTGTTACTAACCGGTATCAGTATGTTGTTACTTCGGCATCATTTAGAAACGTGTATTACAATTAAATCACGGTCAAATATGTTCATCTTGTTGTAGTTGTAGCCCCCTTGCCAGCGATTCTCTCTGACCATTCAGCAGTCGAGAGTGTTATGTCACTAGTTTAGCATACTCAGCCCGGTTGTTGGCCCGGTAAGAACCTCGATTTTGGAGGGCCAGAAAAAAGGTGAAAAAGCAGCCCTGAGCCGGAACGAGCCCTAGAGGAAAAGCAAAAAAAAGCCGACCCAGCTTTTTAAACCGTGCTACGTGCTGCAGTGGAAAAACGCCATTGGTCTACACCAAGGGCCAGAAGGGCCAAGAGTTGATCAACTATACATTAATTATCGGGAAAATACAATATAATTCAAATGTATGTACACTGAACAAAAATGTAAATGCAACACTTTTGTTTTTGCTCCCATTTTTCATGAGATGAACTCAAAGATCTAAAACATTTTCTGTATACACAAAATAACCATTTCTCACAAATATTGTTCAAAAATCTGAAAAAATGTGTGATAGTGAGCACTTCTCCTTTGCCGAGATAATCCATCCCACCTCACAGGTGTGGCATATCAAGATGCTGATTAGACAGCATGATTATTGCACAGGTGTGCCTTAGGCTGGCCACAATAAAAGGCCACTCTGAAACATGCATTTTTGCTTTATTGGGGGGGTCTGGGGGGGTCCGAAAACCAGTCAGTATCTGGTGTGAGGGGTAGGGTTAGGGTAATGTTGTGAATCGAGTGGCCTGTGATCGTCGTCCATTACATACGCCTGCCCATACCATAACCCCACCACCACCATGGGCCACTCGATTCACAACTTTACCCTACCCCTACCCCTACCCCCACCCCAGATACTGACTGGTTTTCGGACCCCCCCAGACCCCCCCAATAAAGCAAAAATGCACGTTTCAGAGTGGCCTTTTATTGTGGCCAGCCTAAGGCACACCTGTGCAATAATCATGCTGTCTAATCAGCATCTTGATATGCCACACCCGTGAGGTGGGATGGATTCTCTCGGCAAAGGAGAAGTGCTCACTATCACAGATTTTTTCAGATCTGTGAACAATATTTGAGAGAAATGGTTATTTTGTGTATAATGAAAATGTTTTAGATCTTTGAGTTCATCTCATGAAAAATGGGAGCGAAAACTAAAGTGTTGCGTTTATATTTTTGTTCAGTGTATAAGGCTCTGAACATGTGCACTTGCCTCTATTTGGCTGGTACTGTGGACTTCTACCTGCTTCTTCTCACTTGTTATCTGATTACAGATATACCACTGTTCCCTTTACACAGAACATGGTGTTGCATAAACCTTGTGGAAGTATACGCCTCTCCGTCCAGATTCAGTAACAAAAGCAACTGATGTTTGAGAACTTTAAGTGCGTTTTTACTATGGTTTTAACCTGTGGGAAAACTTACATTTTAACAAAGTTTATGAGACCAAAGACCTAACAGTAAACAAAGTTAAACTTGACAGAAGAGCACAAGCTCGTTGAAACACCTAGAGACCTTTTAATATGCGGTTCAGACAAGTCACTTATACAGAGAAACATCAACTGCTTGTGATTAAGAAATTCTGACAAGATAATGGTCAGCGTTTCCGCTTAGATATTGACATCTCAATGTTATGGAATAACAATCACTGGAAAGATCTTGAAGCAAAACAGCTAAAGCCGTTTAGGTCAACCGAAACATGAAATAAAGCAGTTTTCTATGAGCATATCATTCCCCACCAATTATTGCAGGAAAATCAGGATTACATTTCGGCAAACATGAGTCTAATGTCTCATCATTATGTTTTGTATTTAGCTTGTTGGGATCTGGAGTACAACCTGGGTGAACCTTTCATCAAATAATCTCCACATCCACTTCCTCCATTACTTTCTCACGCTTTCCTTCTCTTGTTTGGACTTTCCTTATCTCTGGCTCTACATCTGGCTCCATCCCTTTCTTTTTATCATTATTAGTATCACCATCCCTCTCTCATTCTTCCTCTTTTCCTTCCTCCCCTCTCGTTCTCTCCCCCCTCTCCCCCTGCCTGGACTTGCTGGTCTGCAGTGTCTATTTCAGTCTTTCCGTTGGGGTCAGATTCGGCACATCCGGTATCTCATCCAGTTTATTGTCATTCAATCCTGCTGTGCTCCCGGAGGGCATCAGGAGGAAGGCCCCTGGGTCTTAGTGCCTGACGGGCCTCACATACAGTCATACATACCCAGAAAACCTTGCAGTACTGTCGTCAAATGTTATGACCTTTTGAAGCTAAAAATGGTTCTTACATGTGTTCTTCGGAAAGGTCCTGAGAAAGTCTACATCGAAGGGAATGACGTGCTCCTAAACCGCAGAATGTTTCAATCCTGGATTCTTGCAATGATGATGTCCTTTGAATTGAATGCAAGTCATTAAGATCATTCTAATTAGCAGCACTACCAATCTTCATAAAAGCCCATGAGACTACAAGCCTGTTTGAAAATACCAAAATGTAAAATAATCTTTGACAAATTAAAGTCATGAAGACGATTTTCGGTTTAAAATATGTAACAGGGAGAATGCTTTCCTGTAGCGATCAATGTTAACGTTAGCTGTTAGCAGCACAGTTCTGCTTGGCTAAATAACAGAGCTAACAGCTAATATAGTGAGGACGATGTAAATCATGCTCAGCATTTGTTTGAATGACAATTGTTTATCTGGAAAGGTTTTTCTATATCTTACATAGTAGACAAACATTCTAGTCCTGTTTCAGACAACGAATAACATGCATAGCAAGTCTACCACAATATTTCTCACTACCGATAAATTGCAGAAAAGAAAATTGCAAGTCAGTTTTTGACGATTTGTCAAAAACTAACTTTTCTATGCAACATGAAAAAAGTATGAAATGTTCACCAGATGGCGATCACCAATTTCGGTCATCATCCTTCCTGAAGCCAAAATATTTCCATACGACCAAGTTGCATATCTTTTTGCAAGAAACGATCAGGTTGTGGGCAAAGACAGGGTTTGCTTCAGTCGTCTGATAAACGGATTAATTATTGAGATTGGCTGTGCATACAGATCCTGAATTACCCATAGCAACACACTGTGTATCCAAGAAGCTTTACATCAGAGGAATGTATCTTCTACAACTGTAAATGTGTCAAAGGAAATGTGTTTTCAAGCAGGAAAACAGTTGTAGCATGACGTGCTTGAGGACTCTGCACATCCGGTGACTAACGCACATGCAGACATTACATTGTTGATGCAGAAACAATATATTGTGCTAAAGTAAAGATATTCTTTAGAGTCAATTCCTTTATGTGGCTGCGATAGTAATATCATGGCACTGGGAAAACTGCATTCAGACCATCATGTCAGATAGAGTTTACAGAATATGTAGTATAATATATATAGTGTATACGTGCACTATAAAACATACAGAGCATGTGGTGTTTGGTCAAGTCGTGGCAGTGGTATTGCACCGAGGGAACTTTGACTTGTGGCCTCACTTTCTCTGCAGCCCCTGTCTGGAGTTGTTGCACAGCTATTCTTATTTCTCTGAATGCAAAACAACCTAACTTATATTCTTCTAAGTCAAGATAAAAAGTACATTCTCCAAAGCTTTAAACTCGTTCTTGGGATATTTTGTGAGCTGTTTTATTTCTTAGAAGTTATCCAACGAGTATAATTAACAGAGAAATAAAACTAATCCAGAGAAGTGCCAGAAACGTAAAGGGAGTCGATGATTGGGACAGCGGACAAAGAAAGGGATGACAGGAGGGAGTGAAGGTAATGTGAGGGGGAGTGAGGAAAGGGTGAGAAATGAGAGGAAGGGAGGACAGAGGAGACGTCAACAGGAAAGGAGAGGAGAGGGCAACCCCTCCTCATTCCAAGGCGAAGGGTCACTGCAGTCAGTTTTAAATAGCCTGAAACCATGATGTCACCGGTGAGAGACGCAGCGATGCGCCGTCCATTAAAACCCAATCGACCGGCGGCAGGTCGGTCCAGACTCAGCGGAAGTCAGAGAGTCAGAGACGAGGATCAGCACCGCTAAGAGGTTTCTGTTTACTTCTGACATTTCAATCAGGACCGGGATCAGATCTTACCTCCAACAGTTGTTAGTCGTAAGCTTTTTGTTGGGGAAACTCAAAGTATGTTTGCCAGTTTAAGCTAATATAGGAGTTTCAAATCCGAGGCAGTTAGACGGCAGCTTAATAACACAGCTGTGCGAAATTAAGACCATTTCTGACGTGTAATGTTTTTCATGCATTGCATAATATAACACTTCGGACAGAGGACTCTTTTGAAACTGGCAGGAAGATTGGGCAGCACAGAGTGTGTGTGTGTGTGTGTGTGTGTGTGTGTGTGTGTGTGTGTGTGTGTGTGTGTGTGTGGGCAGAAGCTCAGTCATTACTGATACTCCCACAGCACAAAGGGCCATCCTCAGGTTACTGACGGCCTCCTGAAACACCAGCTCTCTCTCTCAACCCTGTGACTGTTCCCCTCTCAGTTTGATCTGCTTCTCTCACACTCATGTCTGCAGCTTCCACGACGCGATGTGTCGGAAATTAATCACGGAAACCTTTAAAACCTTTACTATCTTACAAACCGTGCCTCTCCCATCTTCTTTTCTCTGTCCTCTG
The DNA here is from genome assembly GCF_902827115.2 of Pseudochaenichthys georgianus. Taxonomy (NCBI): domain Eukaryota; kingdom Metazoa; phylum Chordata; class Actinopteri; order Perciformes; family Channichthyidae; genus Pseudochaenichthys; species Pseudochaenichthys georgianus. The sequence continues at coordinate 3,593,057 of NC_047516.1, forward strand.
AGGCAGATGTATCCTCTCATAATGTAACACGCATTGGGCCGTCCGCCATGTTGGTTCAGATTTAGATCCACCTTCTTAGTTTTCGAATATGATATTACAAATAAGTGTAGGTTCTTATTATTTCCAGAAGCTGATAGGGAACTTTTGGGGATCAGGGTACATTCAGGTTTTTCAGGAAAAGGCAGTATCTGAGGAATTCCTGGCAAGGTCATTACGGAAAACATTTTGTGTATCCGCCCTGCGACTGTATCCCCCCCAAAACAAACCAAACTGAAAGCCAAACTTCCTTGGCGGAGGTTTCAATTCCTGAATGAGTAACTTTTGTAGTTACTGTAAGATGTTACACACACATGTCAGTCTTTCTTCCCAAAACGCATTGTTCGAAGTCCATCCTCGAGGTCTTACAAAGTATCCTCGATCATAAAACATTTGCCGAGTAGATTTCTTTAAAAGCAAAATACAGCATTGTAAACACCGATGTTCACTCTGCAGACTTCTTCTGCCCATGACTTTGTTGGCGCATTGCAGCATATCTGTGCGACGTGTTACCGCCACCTGTTGATCAGCGGAATGTTGTTGCCAGAGGATTGATAACAGACTCTCCCCACACTGAGCATCACTTCCAAAAACAACTGGAGCCCTCAGTGCAGCCAATCACTGCGGCCGATTCAGGTCATGTGATAACGCTTAAGTCAGGGCCACTGAGACATCTTATTTATCCCCCCTGCAATCACTTTGTTTATTATTAAGTATTCGGCAGCTTTGTTAATGTTATATGTGTTTGCTTGACATTGTGGTACAAATATTACACTGATCAAACTACTAACTTATACATTCATAACAATTCTATTTATTTCCCCCTCTGCAAAATTATAATTTAAGAATGGATTTATCTGAAACTTACATTTTCTTTAATTGATCTATTAATCATTTGGTCCGTGAATTGTCAGATAATGACATCGAAAGTGCAGATTACAAGTTTGCGGAGCTCAAGTGAGTTGTGTTTTGATCAGAGAAGCAGTCCTCAACACCAGTCGAGGTCAGTCATTAAAGGTGGGGTAGGGAAGTTTCAGAAACCGGCTCGAGATACACTTTTTGTTATATTCCATGGAATGCTCTTAACATCCCGATAGCAATGAATATCTGAAGTGCTTTGACAACAAATCCATAAAAAAATGTCATCTGTAGAAGCCGTGATACTGTACAAAGTACAACCAACCGATTGGATGGCCTACCTGCCTGTCAGCCTTCCATCGGGGCACAGACTTATCTCGTGCCCTCATTGGTCATGTGCGCGTTCGTGTGTGTTGGAGGAGGGGCTCTGTGAGGAAGTGGCAGATTTTCTCCGGTTGTGTATTTTCGAATTCTAGCGATCTCGAGCCGGTTTCTCAAACGTACCTACCCCACCTTTAACTAACAGTAATACACAATGGAGAAAATAAGCAAATGACTACATTTAGCCAAGGATGTCAATGTGGAGACATGGACGCTACAAAGAAGATGTGTCATATGTTTTTGCTCAGAAATGTGAAACATGTTGATATCCAAACAGTTTTTAGATTACTTTGACAGCACATGAATGTTAATTTAAGAAAGTAAAACAGTGTGTGTATTTGCCCCTAATTCGGACCCACTGAAACATTTAATGGGTTCTGTTCTAGCCCATGCTACACGCTTTAATTATCACGAAAATCAGGCCTGTAACAAAACCTTGCTAAGTGCATATCAAGGTGGAACTAGACCTTCAAAATAGACGTTTCAATGACTCGAATTGACTTGAATGCTCCACTACATCTTGCCTTACTAGTTGATAGTCCCAAACTTTTCGACATGACTTCCAGTATTGTTCAGCTCAACCAGTAAGCAACAGTGAGGTCATGTAAATGGACGGAAGGCCTCTTTCTTCTAACAATTAGATGGACTGATAGACGGGCAGAGTATGCGCGGGCTGCAGACACCGCTCTGCCTGATGAGATTAGTCACCAGGACTTCTCCTCTCTCCTCGGACTAATTTGAAAATGCACCCTCATCTAACCGACCTGAGCCTCCTTATCTGCTCCTCCGCGGCTGGCCCTCTGGAAGGAGGGCTCTGAGAGATAACCACAGAGAAATGCTCGGGGGTGGAGCACCTGTATGCCTACACTCCCCTTGGAAAGCCTTGAGGACAGGAAGAGTTTTTGTTTTGTTTTTACAGTCCGGCTCACGAACCACGTTTCCTCCCAGCGATGGATTGCCGTTCTTGGGTTTCATCCACGTCCCCATCCCTTCTGTTCGCCCCTCTCTTATTGCTTCTGCACTTTCCTGAGGCCACTTGTTTGTCCTTTTCCTACTTCCTCTATTTAACTGTTTGGCTGTACACAACAGGGCAAGAACGCAGCATGATTCTTAAGCATCCTATCATTATCTTTTTAATTGTTGTTGGTTTGTTAAATGGTTTGTTACATATACTTTGGATATCGGGTTGATGACACGTTTGGGTATTTGTTTCAGTATCTGCTCTGCTGCACATGCAAAGTACTCAGGATGGTTACTCAATACATCTTTGCAGGACAACAAATCCAACTTATCAGGACGCAAGGGATAACATCAACCGGCTAAAAGTCGTCTTCCGGCAAAGTTATGAAAGAAACGAGTTTCTTTGATGTGTGAAGGCAACATAGCTATTCAGAACAGCCACACATAAAGCAGCCCTATTATGCGTGTTAGGGTTTCCCCTCTCCTACGTTATAGTGTGTTATATAGGTTTGTGTGCATGTAAACGGTCTGCAAAGAACTCCATAGGACCCCCGAAAATGAGCATAACAGGGCCACTTTGAAAGACATCCACACCTGGCCGATCTCTGCTTGAGAACTTTCGGATCCGGAAAGCATGTTGGACACAGCTTTGATATGAGACGACCACTTTTGAACTAAACAAAATAGATTTAAAAGTGTCTGGCAGGAGAAACATTAGTCTGGGCAGGAAGTCTTTGATACATTAACAGCGTATTATGAATGTATCTGCATTCAAGTGGCCTAAGATGGTTACTTGCCTCTGCTCCCTTCCCTTGCCTCCTCCTCCATCTAATCTCATGATCCGAGCTGCTTTTAATGCATTTCCATTTGGCCTCATTACTCTCCGAGAGGACGGGCTCCATGTGAGGAGAAAGCCAGCTCTCTCTCTCTCCCCCTCGGCCACTTGGCAGGGCGGCACTGTGTGTATGTATACATGCGCCTGTGTGGGTGTGTGTGTGCAGCAGTGTACAATATGTCTGCATTTTGCATGAGAGGAGTTTGTAATGATTTTAAATTACACACACATTAAAGCAACAGATACCAAATCATTCTTTGTTTTATCTCCAGAGTTCTCTCTTTCATTCAGGGCTCATCTGATGTCTGAGCATGGAATCAAATCAGCTGCCTGCTTCACTAGATGTGGACCCATTTACTCCACTCCCAAGCAGCTTTGATTGAGCTTTCATGCATTTAGTTGCAATCACTACCAAACATTTAAATGAGTAAAAAATGCACTAAAATATAATCTCACGCAGAAAGCAAATCATGTGTATATTCCACCTACTATTTTCATATAGGGGGACATCAAGCGCAATAGTTAGCTTTTAGCATAACTACATTTTTTCCAACTTTGTTCTCGTTAGCCTTTGAAGAGCACCAATGCAGACACTTGAGGTGTTCGAGATGGCTTTGAGATTTCAGATTTGTTGACTTTTATTCATTCTGAAAATAGAACAAAATGCATCTCATGTTTCAACAAACAAGGCAAACTTTCTAATGAAAACAGTTCACCCAAAAAGTAGATTTCTTGATCTTAAGGCAGATTTTGGTAAATGGGAAATGGACTGTACTTATATAGCGCTTTACATGCTACATGTCATTCACCCATTCATACAGAGCAGTGTACCTACCGCTAGGAACTAACATTCATACACATGGGTGGTGGTGGCGAAGTCGATAGGGACTTGGCTTGGGAACTGGAAGGTCACCAGTTCAAGTCTCCGAAAGACCAAGTGCTACCGAGGTGTCCCTGAGCAAGGCACCGTTCCCCACATTGCTCCCCGGGCGCCGTTCAAAATGGCAGCACACTGCTCCTAACACTAGGATGGGACAAATGCAGAGAAACAATTTCCCCATGAGGGATTAATAAAAGTTCATCTACATACCATGGGCCATGCCAAGTATCTTGCCCAAGGATACATCGACATGTTGACTGCACGTTCTGGGATCGAACCCACAACCTTCTGGTTGAAAGACGACCGCACTCCCTTGCAGCCACAGTCGCCCTAGCAATTGTTTTAAGGCATGTCCTGTGTTGCCCTCAACATGAAACCATGGCTGCTGATTTGTTTTAACCAAAGACAAAAGTGCACGTTGTCTAGCTGCTGTTATTTTGAATGGCATTGATACAAATACATGTAAGACCTGGAAAGGAAATCTGAACTCGTTCACCAGCAACACATCTGTTGATTTATGAGGATTGGGTTAGGACCTAATCCTGTGACTTTACAGTTCCTCTCCGGCCTTTCGGGGGCTCTCTGTGTGCAGGTGGGTTCCCTCCATGGCAGCAGCAGCTGTGTTCAACAGATGCTAAATTACAGTGTGGACCTCATGGTCGTATCTCTCTGGTTCTGGCAGGCTAATAATAGCGTTTTTCTGAGCGGCGGAGAACCTCAGTGCGCCTGTAGCTGGTGGTTGTGGAAGCTGGGCTGCCAAAAGACATCTTTATTCATGTGCTGCTGATTTTTGGAAAGTAATACTGTAGGTTGGCCGTTTGTGGTGTTTGGACTACAACATTTAAAGGGTTGAACCTCCATGTGTTCAGTGTTCCTGGTTGGTGTATGGCTGCAACTAATACTTTTCTCTATTAATGGATTGTTTGGTTTTGGAAATGTCAGAAAATTGTGAAAATAACTGATTCCAAAAGCCCCAATTATATATCTTTTTTTCTAGTTAAAAACATAAATTCCCATGCATCAGCATATCTGTTTAAAGCAGGAAAATGTCACATGGAAAACAGTTCTCGAAATTGGTTCTTGTGGAGGGAATAGATGCCGAATGAACACCTGTATGTGAGAAGGTTCTGATTGAAAGGTAAACACATCATCCCTAACACGCTTCCCTTGCTGTTTGTCTGCAGGTTTATCTGATGTGCCGTGAGTGTTGGGAGCAGTGTGCCCCAGCCCCCCTGCAGGATGGACCCCCCCCACTCCTTCAGGATGGAGCTGGACAGCATGGACCTCCAGCAGGTGCTGTCCCTCGACCAGATACGTGCCATAAGGGCCAACAATGACTATGTGGAGAGGCCCGTGACACTGGAACCGGCAACCGGGTCTGGCTTTTTCTATGCCCATGAAGAACGCTACACTCATGGAGTTTACCCCCACTACCCCCAGCCTTCCTTCAACCAGGCCCTGCCCCGCAGCCAAAGTCAGCAGCAGCACGCTCACTTCGCCCACTTAAGTCGTTCCAGTACCATAAGCTCTTCCATGTCTCGGACCAGTGCCAACTCAGACCAGCGGCTCCTGGCAGGTTTGACACCGTCTCACTCTGGCCTCGCTTCGGTGGTCCGATCTCAGCCCAAAGGAGAACTCAAAGCCGATGTTTCCTTCGGTAAAGGCCTGACGGAGGACGAGGCTGAGCTGGGCCTTCACTTGTTCATCTGTGAGCGGTGCAGTCGCTGTAAGTGCAGAGAGTGCTGCGCGCCCCGCCGCCTGCCCTCCTGTTGGGCCTGCGGGCAGCGCTGCCTGTGCTCGGCTGAAAGCGCGGTGGAGTACGGGACCTGCCTGTGCTGCGTTAAAGGCCTCTTCTACCACTGCTCCGCCCAGGACGACGAGGATAACTGCGCCGACCGGCCTTGCTCCTGCGCTCCAGCTCACGCTTGTTCCCGCTGGAGCACCATGGGGCTGTTAGCGCTATGCCTGCCCTGCCTCTGCTGCTACCCCCCTGCCCGGCTGTGCCTTGCCCTGTGCCAGTGTGCCCATGACCGCAGCACCCGCCCCGGCTGTAGGTGCAGCAACACCAACACCGTGTGCCGCAAGATCTCCGCCTCTAACCCTAACCCCGGTCACCCCTCGCTCCGCAGCAAGGCCCTAGAAAAGCCGTTATGACAGGCCTGGATGTTTCCTTGTAAATCTATTTCCCCTAAGCCGTCGCCAAAGCAACGCTGTCGCCAATCAACAATGCCACAGCTGACATTGTGACGACAATGCCATCGTGACCCACCTACCTACGGCAAGCCAACCAACCAACTAACCAATCAACTAACCGCAAAGTCTTCACCTAATGTACCTTGATTTACTTCATCTCCAGCTCAGGAGGGACCAAAGCTTTACTGTGCCTGTTCATGTTGGAGACGTCAAGCCTAAAAACAAAAAGACCCGAAGAAGAGATAGGTGTTGGGCTTTGCTGGACAGCCCTTCAGCCTTAACCAAGACTTCCTGACAGAAATCTCCACGTTCTGTGGTTTAATCGGGACATTAAAATCTATTTATTTATTGTTGAACCTCCTTCCTCCCCACCCTCTGCAAAGAGAACGCGCAGAGGCAGTCAATGGACCACATCAGGAGGGAAAGACGCCTGCGGCGACGTGTATGGTCAATGCCAACAGAGTTTCTGTCCTCTAGAAACGAGTCAGAAGAAGCATGGGAGATCGAGGACTTAGAACACAATGACTGTCAGAAAACTCCACAAAAGGTTGAATAAATAAATGTTGTGCCGCAGTGCATATCTTACTGGGACTCTTGGCAAAGCACCGAGGCATAAAGTGAGAACAAAGACACTTGTAACAACAGTTAGACACCAAAAAGGGACCATGCACTGTACGAACTGAGAGTATTTCAATGCTATTAAGCTTATTTGTAAAGGGAAAGCACTGTGAGGTAGATGGACAATGTTTACCCCGGCAGCCAAGAGCTGAAAGGGGATTATTTAACCGGAGGGAGGGTGCATTCATTGTCACTAGGCAGCGCGAGTGTGTGTTTGTGTGTGTTTGAGTGTGTGTCCTCCTACAGTACAACAGCCTGTGTGTGTAGACGCTGTGTGTATGTTGGTTTGTCAGCAGAAGAAGCCTCCCTTGTCTTATTTTTAGCAGCGCCGCTTCAGTGGAGCTCTGAGGGTCTGGTCGGGTTTCTGCACAAAGTCAGTCTGTCGCCAACCTCCCTCCTCTGACCGACCTCCGTCACTGCCCCCCCGCCCCCCATCCCTCTCTCCTCCGCGGCCATTTAATCCACTTTCCTCCCATCCTAGAACCAAATCCTCTTTTCTCAGAACCATCTGTGTGTCTTGTTGTAAGTCAGGCCGTCAGTTACCTTAATCCAGAATGATCTTACGGTGGGTGAACAGAAGATTTAGTTCCTCGATTCACAACGACACGACACCAATCCTGCCATCATGGACATACAGTAAATCATTTCCAATGCAAGAGTAATGTTTGCAAAGGGACGACTTTATTTGTACTCTAAACCGATGTTCCGTTTCCGGAGGATTTTTTTAAACTCTCATCTAAACCAAATGCGTTCTCAGGATTGTCAATATTTTAATTCAGGGGCCATATTCAGAACACTTCTCTAAAGAACAGTGTGTAGGATTTAGGATCGAGAGAGGTTGCAACAAACAGAATACCCTATATATTAACCTTTTAAACGAGTGTGGGAGAACTACGGTTGCCTTCAGGAAATGTAAAACCAAGTATAGATTTTTCGTTCTGAGCTACTGAAGAAACATGGCGGCCGACCCAGACCACAAGAAGATATAAAGGGCTCGTTTAATGCTAACTGCAACACTTTGTTTCTTAGTTTCAGGTAATAATGAATGTTGAATTTTTGCGAAATGATCCAGATAAAAGGCTGAGTAAGGAGTACAAAAGTGTGCTTAAGTAATATTAGCTTAGCTTTTAAGCATTACAAACTAGCGTGTGAAAGTGTTGGGTGTTCTAAGACTTCTAAGCCACTAAGACCTAAGAAAAATCTGTTGCTCCAACGAATATGCCGATAGCAGAAATAACATGATAAGGAGCTTTTAAAACGATACAACATAAAAATAAATACAATTACAACCTATCCCGACCAGCTATAGCCAGCTGATAAGAGGCGTATTTCCCCCCACACACCCTCACATCCCTCCTGCCTCGTCTGTCTCTCCTCTTACGCTCCGAGGGCTAAAAGCCTCCAGTTCCTGGTCCATGGAGAGTTGATCAAACAGGCAATTAGCTTCATGATAGCTCTTAATGGGCCGGAGAAGAATGGAGCGTGGGAGGGGAGTGAAGTGAGGGGACAGGATGAGTGGAGTTGTGGTGTTTGGCAGATGGACAGCTGATGGGGAGAGAGGGAGGCTGGCAGGAAGGAGAAAGAGGTCGGATAAAGGGAAGGAAAAGAGGATGTTGACGTCTCCAGTAAGACAGACGGAGACCACGCATGCTCGGTAAAAATGATATTTTTTAGGTTGAAATTGTCGCTTCTTCTTCAGCACTTCAGGTACACAGTTTAAATGTAATGTAAAGTGTAAATGCGACATCAGTGCATGGCTCTTCTAGGAAGGACAAGCTGATAAAAACAACACACAGCGGCAGGTGTATGCGTGTGTGTGCACATACATGTTTTTAAGCGTGTGTGTGAGTTTGGATGTATATGGGCTTTTCTGTGTGTGTGTGTGTGTGTGTGTGTGTGTGTGTGTGTGTGTGTGTGTGTGTGTGTGTGTGAATCAGGGTGTGTCACCTATGCAGAGAACAACCCGATTTGTTAAATGTTACTTTGCTATATTTTTATATGTAAATATGGGCTATTAACTGTATAACTATTTTTATTCTGCTATATTTTGTTTCTATGAGATTGATATTATTATGGCTGTTTTTTCCATTTTATTGAAGATTTACTTATTTACTGTCCACTCGTGATCAGTTCATGGACTTTATGGGTGACCTGACAGCAAACAAAAACTATAGCATCATTTTATTACCACATGCCACATAGTGTAGCTCAGTATAATGGCTTGGTTTTAACCTGTGTGAAACAAAAGCTCTGATCTCTGTTCCTTATCCTGGCCAACTAAACTGATCACTCACACTATGGCCACCTAAATTATAAAAATTCTCAAAAATGACTATTTCTCATTGGTCTAACATCATAAGAAAGTGGGTAAAACAATAAGCATGACTTCATTAACTGTGGTAAGACATGTCCCCCCCCCCCCCCCCATGTTTCTGTTCCCATTGGATTCACTTGGATGGACAGGTTGGCAAACTGTGGAGGACACACTCAGTTTTACTTTGGCTTTTATTATTTTTAAATGTTGCAACTTTCTCCACTGGCGCGTTCACACCGCAGTACTTTTCCCACTTTAGTTCCGATAGTTCCGAAATGTCGCGTTCACACCAAAAAAATCCGGAACTAAAATGAGTTCATGAGAACCTTTCCACCCCCTTTTCCGTCCCTGCTAGAGAGCAGGGACTTTCGTGGGAGAGAAAGGTTCCTATGTCTGATTGGCTGGGCGGATTGCAAACCACGCCCCGTAAAACTCCCAAACAGTTTTGTGAAGCCGCCATTTTATTATCCTCGCATTAGCATTATTAGCATTAGCATTAGCCCAGCGCACAAACGCAGAGAGACTAACTTATGGCAACACAAAAGAAAACATGGGAGCGGTGGAGATGAGGAGGTGTCGGCGTTCTGGCGATTTACTCGGAAGGCTTCAGTAGAAGCTGCTGGGAGTCCTAGCAGCTTCTACTGAAGCCTTCCCCAACTCCGGGGACTTCCGGCCGGGGACTTTGGGCGTGGTTTGCGGCCTGCCAGTAAACCCAAAGCAGAAGAAGAAGAAGTGACGTCAGCGGCTTCATTTGTCTAATCCTCCCCCAGGGACTTATTCCGGTGTGAACGCGATCTGTACTTAGTTCATGCGAACTAAAGAGTTCTCATGAACTAAGTTCTGTTGAACCTTAGTGGGAAAAGTACCGCGGTGTGAAAGCGCCTATTTGTATTACTATTTTTTTAAATTATTGGCAAACCAAACATCTTGATCTATGACACCAGGTTGGCATTACGTCCACATTAATGCTGATTTGAAAACACTTTTCTCCCAGATGTCAGCTCGTCATGGGAGCCATTTTTTTTCAATATTTCAACAGCGATTTCTCACCTGCATGTTTTATGAATGACACTCCAAAAGCAGCCATGTGCAGATTGTGTCGGTAACAAACACTTCTTTATTTTTGTGGTGCTTGGGAACAAAAACGTGAACAGAAAACTTTGAATATTATGTTTTTTTCTAATGTCATGGCCGCACACACACACAAACACACACATGGTCGCCACTACATGACGTGGGATGACTTCGGATCTTGGTGCTTAGGAGACGACTAGAGGAACTTTTATTTCTACCCGGATAGTTTTCTGTCTGAACTGGATGTGTTTACAGAGGAAACTTCACCTTTTTTTAACAACCGATGTTTCATCTGTGTTCAAATTAGCTTTAAAATATTTACCGTGACAATTGTCCAATCATAACCTCTTTATAAAGACATGTTTTGAATGTGCTATGGATACACACAGTGTGGCCCTAGCAGTGCATTGTGGGGTACAAGACACCCTCAAACTATTCTGATCTTAAATTGGAAGATTTGATCAAGAGTTAATTTTTAAGTTGTTTTCTACTGTATTTTATCTGAATTGCGTGTCTTCAAATATTAACATTTCTAAAAGAAGAGGCGGCTTAGATTGCAATTCATATATTTAAAAACGCAGTGTTTATCATCAGCACCTGATTTAAAACATTACAAAAGGTCCTGCAGAGACTGTTAGTGAGGTAGGTTATGGCAGAAGAAAGTTGCATGTGGCATCAATGGATTAAACAAAATAATGGATTTTTTTAAAGAAGGCCAGCTGTTGCAACTATTACAAGGAATGAGACTTTTTATTTAATTTCTAAAACACATTTCTTTCATGGCTGATATTACCCAGGGTGCAACTTGCACACCTCATTTCTGCTGACGATGGGTGCATCTCACTTCGGTTAAATGGAATCCTTGCGTCCCTCACTTGCGTCGTTTCCCTGCGACTAGTCCCTCCCACCAGGGAAGCAAGGAGAGACGCAAGGAAACCACGAGAAGCAGGGGAATGAGTTTTAAGAGCAATGGGACGTCCTTTCCTCCGGAGCACAGGTGATCGTCTGATAGCAGCCAGATCAGTGCATGCGCTGCATCGTCCAATCAGTGAGCGATACACAGTAAGGGGGCGGGGCGAGTGTCTGAGGATTTTCACCCCACTCCTCTGTCCTCCGGCAAAAATAAGGCCACTGGGACGGTACTCAATGGCGCAGACAAATCAACTTCCGGTGATACCGAGCCCGAGGAGCGAGGAAATAAAAAATAACCGAAGTACAGACTATGCCGTGTGTATCCATAAGTACGAATATAGATATTTTATTTCCCAGATCTCCCAAACATTTCCAAACGTTTCTGATATTCCTTCCTCTGAACCGGAGCTCACGTGGGGAAGCCGTCTGACGCTGTACGTACGCAGGCTCAACTTCTCCTCTCGTGTCTTAGCAAGCATCGCTTTTGGTACAAATTGGCATCTTGTATGTTGTAAAAGAATTTAAGGAGAGTATATGGAACAAATATATATAGAAATCTATCTAAAATGAATATATTATATATGGAACAATATGCATTTCACACTTTCTGTTTCATTGCTGATAACTGCTTCATAGGTATTTATTTAAATGGTTGCAACAATAGCGGTAACAATAATCACAAGGATGATTTTGGTGAATGAAGTATTTATTTCCAGTGGTCAGAGGAGATGAAGTGTGTGTCTTTTGATTTGGTTGATTTGTTCCTCTCTGTGTGGTGTGGCTGCTGCTATCCTCCTGGCTAAAGATGAACCAATAAAAAGGAGTTTCCAAACAGAAAACAATGTGTGCGTTGACTGATTTTATATGCACTATTTTTGTCATGCATTCATACACAGATGTAGCACTCCAGATAGGACTCCACCCAGCGGATTCCAACCAAAAACCCAGCGTTTACCAGTGGCTGGGAGATTAAAGCCAAATTTCCCCATTTGTTCAATTGTAAGTGAAAGACATTTTGTTGTTTTTTGGTTGTGAAGAATACAATTTATGCAAGAGATAACCAGTTAATGCTGGCAGGCATCATCAACTTCCAGAGGCCCAAAGACCCCAACGACCTGCTCAACGACTGGTCGCACAAACTCGAATCTCTCATGTCCCTTATCAACAAGACCACGCATCTTATTGCCAAGGAGGAGATGATCCACAACCTGCAGTGAAACAACAACGTAGTGCATTATTCTATGTTTTGGTTCATATTTGTTTCTTTACGTTACAAGTTACCTATTACTTTTGTTTCCCAGTCTACCTCCAAAGCTTCAACATCAACAAGTCATATCTTCTGCTTGTTATTTAGAATATAAGGGGTCAAACACTCGGATAACCAATGGGTGTCAGAGGCCTAACTTGCATGGGTCTTTAGACAAGGAAACATAGACTTGCTAAAGAAACGTTTTCCTTGAAAGATATTTCCTGGGAGTAAAAAGTGAGCAAAGGTGCATACTGCCAAAAACGGTCTCTCAGTTTGCAGAGCTCGCACACAGAGAGGGAAACGCATAGGACGTTGTCACAAGACTCCAAAATGGCACTCAATAATCAAAGTGAAAATGTATGTCTGGGGCGCTTACAAAAACAGGGGCAAGTTTTCTTGCAATTAATTCAGAAAATATTTTATCTAACTGTTATTTTGGTCATTTTACTTCCACAGAGAATCACAAGCGAATATCACGCCGCAAGTTGGATTTTTCTTGGCTTTCAGAAACACAGAGGCTCTGCGGTCCAAAAAGAACACCTAGACCAAGGCTGCCCATACCATCCACACCTTTCATTACAATAAAAGCCATAGGCATATTGCACAACTGTTCACACAGTGTATTTTCTTTGTCAAATATTTTGCATTTTCATATTGTTAATCCTCATGACCGAAAGAACGAGATGGGTTTCCTCCGCAGGGTGGCTGGTGTCTCCCTTAGGGATAAGGTGAGAAGTTCAGTCATCAGGGAGGGACTCGGAGTTGAGCCGCTCCTCCTTCGCGTCGAAAGGAGCCAGTTGAGGTGGTTCGGGCACCTAGTTAGGATGCCACCTGGGCGCCTCCCTAGGGAGGTGTTCCAGGCACGTCCAGCTGGGAAGAGACCAAGGGGTAGACCTAGGACCAGGTGGAGGGATGATATCTCTTCGCTGGCCTGGGAGCGCCTTGGGACCCCCCAGTCAGAGCTGGTTGATGAGGGAAAGGGACGTTTGGGGCTCTCTGCTGGAACTGATACCTCCGCGACCCGACCACGGATAAGCGGGAGAAGATGGATGGATGTATGGATGGATGGATGGATGGATGGATGGATGGATGGATGGATGGATATTGTTAATCCATTCTGCTTCAGACTGTTTCATATTTTGTATTCAATATCAGTCACCCAACAATGTGTTGTAACCTAGACAACCTTCCATCTCACAACTACTTCACGAGGCTAATACGATCGACACCAACATATAAGATCTCCACACAGTCTCCCACAGAGCCCCAGTAATTAACCCTTTTTTGTGGATGTAACTCAATTGTTTTTTTTGCTGACATTGTAAGAACAGATAACATCAAGTGTAGTTGATCTGGGGGAAGTCAAACAACAGTTTTATAGACGAGGCCCCCTGGTACTCCACTCCCCTCACTTTACTCTGTCGGGCCCATAAATAAGTAATCAAGGCTGGGTCACACTAATGGCTTCCCAGAGCAGTGGATACAGATGTGTAAGTGTGTGTGTGTGCGTGTGTGTGTGTGTGTGTGTGTGTGTGTGTGTGTGAGTGTGTTAGTGAGTGTGTGTGATTGTGCATACGAGAGAAAAGAGATGAGGAGAGAGAGTATTAGAGGAAGATAAGCAAGACGTAAGTGTGTGTGTGTGTGTTTGTGTTTATGTGCAGAATTGAAGAAAAAAAAAGCACAACCTTTCTGTTCATCATCCCAAATCAAAGTGCATTAAAGCAGAGCTCTTAGCATCTTCCTCCCTCACACACCTCCCTCTGGGAACACACACACACACACACACACACACACACACACACACACACACACACACACACACACACACACACACACACACACACACACACACACACACACACACACACACACACACACACACACACACACACACATGTACTCTTGTGTACATTAAAGAGCAAATCAAAAGTGCACACATAATGGAAATGAACACACACTTGCTTTGTCATTTGTGACACCAAAACACTCAGTAGGCTGTGTGTGTGTGTGTGTGTGTGTGTGTGTGTGTGTGTGTGTGTGTTTGTATGTGTGTTAAAAGTGTGATAGGGAAGATAAATAATGCATGCATGTTTCCCTCCGCAAGCTTTTACCAATAAAGCCATTCACCAGCTCTGAGCTCTGATAAGCCACTGCTGACCTGGTAGCCATTCACTGCATGGAGGATGTCGTTTCAATGTAGCTTCCTGCTGTGTGTGTGTGTGTGTGTGTATGTGTGTGTGTGTGTGTGTGTGTGTGTGTTAAAGCTCTGTAGTTACCTGCTGCAGTTAAACCTCTGTCCTCCCTGACAGCTCTAGTGAAAAGGGCACATGCACGTGACCGAAAAGCTATGTAATGATTTGTTCTGTAAAACATTTTAAGATCCATTGAATCCACATATTTTCTTTTTGCACTTCATCTGAGATTGGTGTATTAAATCCCAAATGAGTGCAGTTGGATATCTGTTATTGGAATTTTCGATTTTCAGAAGTCAGACTGACATGGGTCCAGTTTGCAAACACGCACCAGGAGATCAGTACCAGGATGGACTCTTCAACCCCAGTTAACTCCAACTCAAGTCCGGAAATGACCCGACATGTTAATATACCAACAATGACCTGACACTTAATCAAACATACAGGAAGCTACGCACGCCGTGTTTCCATTCACATATTTCTGCAAGTATTTCGTTGTGTTTGGTAATACTGTATTGATTCTCAAAAGCACTGTCTTGATTTTTACTTAAAAGATATTTACAGTCTGCATACACAATCTAACATTTTTGTATTTATTTCAATCCCTCTTAGCAACCGTTATATCTCCACATGCCTGAATGATTGTCATGTCAACAACGAGAAGTGTTTTCTCATTACTAAAATAAGCGTTCCCTCGTCCTCCTCCAGAAAGGAGACAGGCTGATGAGTGATGCCAGCCGTGACCTCTGACCCCACCGTTAAACAGTGGGCGTCCAGAGGTGAGGAGCCGCCCCCCCCCCCCAACCTGCTCGACCCCCTACCCCTGGCCAACTTGTGCATCTTCACTGTGGCCATCTTTGTTTCTATACACTCCCTGTCCCGGTGCACCCTGGGAGTCGCTCCCACAGCCTCTCAGCAACAAAACAGCTGTCTGTCAAACGGCCATACAGCTGTCAATCACTCACAGAAAGCATTCTTCAGTGTTTACACAGATCGGCCTCACACACACTCAACGCTTTGGTTTATAGCTGTCAGCGGAGAGGCACAACAACAATAACACAAATGAAAGAAGGTCAGAGGTCAGGGGTTCAGGAGGGATTTAGTGTCGTGCTCAAGGACACTTCAACAGGCTGAATGGAGGCCTATACTTCTCTACTCTTACACACATATTTACAGTGAAAATGCATGCTTTAACAGGAATTGCGATATGGAGTAGGTCAGTGTTCTTCAAGCTTTTCGACATAAATAATCCGGTGGCACACCAGCAACCCAAAAAAGTTACAAAATGACACATTGAACCCTAATATACAGTAGTTGTTTGACGGGTTTCGTTTGGAGATTACGTTAAGGCTTGGGACCATGGCACTGTCGGATAGCTTTTACCCACAGACCAAGCGGAGTTGGATCCCCGGTGAAACAGAAATAACATGTGCTGTGTTTCCTCGAGCTCACCGTCTTTCTTTCTTGAGACCACCACTCATACTAGGCTCTTCATCTAGGTTCAGATTGATCCAGGACCAGTTCAGAGTCTTTTCAAATAATCAACCGTCGCTGTTTATCTTGTCCCAGCAACCTGTGCATCACTTCATTGTACTGTCTAACAAGGTCCTTATTGCCCTACCTACTGCCACCAACTGGCATGGAAGAGTATTTCACCGGCTACTATATATCAGCCACAGGTGGTCAACAATGGAAAATCATTTGCGGCAAGGCGAGGCGAGGCGAGGCGAGGCGAGGCGAGGCAAGGCAAGGCAAATATAGCACCTTTCAGCACAAGGCAATTCAAGGTGCTTGAAGCAACTAAATTCTATTTTTTTCTACCCATTATGTGAAAATCCCTGGAGTATGTAACATTATATCATCGAAAACAGTCCAAAAATACCTCAATGACTTAAAAATAACTTTAAAAAGAGAGTAATTGAAATCATTTTATCCTACTTTCAATTATTTTTGTCATGAGCCAAAGTTCAGTCCAACTCGTACATCACATGTTACTTGGTAGACGCTTTTATCCAAAGCGACTTACATACTCAATACTGTGGGCAATCCCCACAGGAGCAATTTGGGGTGAAGTGTCTCAGGGACACAACGACATGCTGACTGCAGTGGGGTTTGAACCTGTGACCCCCTTATCCGAACACCAACGCCCAACGCACTGCGCCACACGCAGTTCACTTATTAAACTTGGTTTATAACCACAACAAACATACCGTCTTACAGTTACTTTGGATATTGATGTACTGGAGTTAGTTGCAGAATTGTCCTTTTTTAAATTTTCATTCATATATCCTGTATTGCACCATTTCATTCACTTTCAATGTTTTTCTAAATGTTAGGGAAGCTATGACAGGTTCCACGAAACAAAATAACCTTTTTTATGGACTAAACGCACAGATGGCTCTGGTCGGGTTTATGGTGTAATGATACAAGACACAAAACGGACTCGGATAGTTTAGGTGCTGGCAGAGTGTTTGGAAAAGATAAGAGGTGCGTGTGTGTGTGTGTGTGTGTGTGTGTGTGTGTGTGTGTGTGTGTGTGGGTATGTGTGGGTATGTGTGGGCTGGCATTACTATACTTGTGGGGACCTAAATCTGTCTACACAGTCACGTGTGGGGACTCGCCTCCCTTATGGGGACACATTGGAGGTCCCCATGAGGGGGATCATTACTTTTAGGGTGAAGACTTGGTTAGGTTAAAGGTGGGGTAGGTAAGTTTCAGAAACCGGCTCGAGATACACTTTTTTTCATATTCCATGGAATGCTCTTAACATCCCGATAGCAATGCATATCTGAAGTGCTTTGACAAAAAATCCATACAAAAATGCCATCTGTAGATAGAAGCCGTAATACTGTACATCCAATCGGTTTAGCCGGGCCGGCTAAACCGATTGGATGGCCTACCTGCCTGTCAGCCTTCCATCGGGGCACAAACTTATCTCGTGCCCTCATTGGTCATGTGCGCATTCGTGTGTGTTGGAGGAGGGGCTCTGTAAGGAAGGGGCAGATTTTCTCCGGTTGTGTATTTTCAAATTCTAGCGATCTCGAGCCGGTTTCTCAAACTTACCTACCCCACCGTTAAGGTTAAGGGTTAGGGTTAGGGTTAGGCATGTGTTGGTTATGGTTAAGGTTAGGATAAGTCTCCAGGAAATGCATTTAAGTCAATGTAATGTCCCCTGAAGTGATGTATACATGGTGTGTGTGTGTGTGTGTGTGTGTGTGTGTGTGTGTGTGTGTAATAGAACGTTTGGGGTTTGCGTGGGTGGATGGGAGGAAAGGATGAAGACAAGGATGAGATATGAGATGATTTAGCTGTGTGAGAGTTGCTCCGTTACATGCATATATATTATGAATTCAAAACAAAGAACCCAAAAATGTCTTAAATATTGACATAATTCACTCTGAAATGTCACGTCTACCTGTCAAACTTTGTTTTATTAAATTAAAGGGGCCTATTATTCTCATTTTCAGGTTCATATTGATATTTTGTGACTCTAATGTGACATGTTGGCATGCTTTAATGTTCATAGCAGACTTCCTTTTTAAATCGATACTAGCAATAAAGTCACATTAGCCGCGTTCACACTGCGGTACTTTTCCCACAAAGGTTCATGCGAACTTAGTTCATGATCGCGTTCACACCAAAAAGAGCCGGTACTAAAAGTAGTTCATGCGAACCTTTTTACCCGCTCGAAAGTCCCTGCTAGAGAGCAGGGACTTTCGAGCGGCTCTTTTGTGAGAAAAGAGCTATATTCCTGATTGGCTGGGCGGATTGCAAACCACGCCCCGTAAAACTCCCAAAAAGTGTTGTGAAGCCGCCATTTTATTATCCTCGCATTAGCATTATTAGCATTAGCATTAGCCCAGCACAGAAACGCAGAGAGACTAACTTATGGCAACACAAAATAAAACATGGGAGCGGTGGAGATGAGGAGGTGTCGGCGTTCTGGCGATTTACTCGGAAGGCTTCAGTAGAAGCTGCTGGGAGTCCCAGCAGCTTCTACTGAAGCCTTCCCCAACTCCGGGGACTTCCGGCCGGGGACTTTGGGCGGCAGTATACGCTGTGAAGTGGTTTGCGGCCTGCCAGTAAACCCAAAGCAGAAGAAGAAGAAGTGACGTCAGCGGCTTCATTTGCCTAATCCTCCCCCAGGGACTTTTTCTGGTGTGAACGCGATCTGTACTTAGTTCATGCAAACTAAAGAGTTCGCATGAACTAAGTTCGCATGAACCTTTGTGGGAAAAGTACCGCAGTGTGAACGCGGCTATTGTGATCATTGGAAATGATTTCTAATCCGTTCCGCGCATAGTGTCTGCACCGAATGTTATGGCAATCAATCCCAGTCACCAGGGTCAGTGTGTTCCTTCCTTTCGGGAACATCTGTACAAACCTTTCTGGGAAACTGTACACAAGCTGCTACTGCTGCTGTTCTGGGTGATTTGTGAACCACTTTGGCAAAGGCTGTTTCTCTGATGATCAGTTAAGAAAAACAAGAAATGCATGAAGACACACTGGGGATTCAGAGAGTTGGACTTGCGTACAGGAAACAAGCAGGAGATCCAGGGAGCGAGGGAGGGCTTCACACAGCTGCAGGGATGGGATGATGGGGGAGGGTGGGAATGTTATCTGCAGGGGTCAAAAGGTCAGCAGAGAGGTTTTAACTCACTTCCTGTTTCTGCTGCTGGGATGACAAAACTCCTCTCCCTGTCCGCTGGAATTCACATCCATCCCTCCCACTCTCATTCTTTCATCCCCTGTCCTATCTTCAGGCTTTTTCTATCTCGAGCAACTCCCAATAACTGCATTCCCATTCAGAAATATTCATGTGAATGATGACATGTGGCATCAGGGGAGGACACGGCATCACCGTCTTTGCATGACATCAATTAAATCCAGATCTGGTTGCTTTTCTGTCCATTTGTTTGTGTGGATGCTTGTTGTTGAGCTGTTGGTCAGAGTGAGAAGTTGGCGTTGGGTCAGACATGCAGCTGCGTTCAAGGACTAAGTTAAACCATTTGGTCCAAAAACGCTCCCACATTTGAGACTACTTATGTTGTTTGTATTTGGTCAAGTGAGAGAAATACCAAACTATGGTGTGGTTTGTTAAGAAACAGGATCCCAAATGAAACAAGCCCAACAACTCAAGGGATTATGGGTGGGAGGAGATATAAAGATTTATGAAAACAAGATGATGGATATAAACCAGTGTTTCTCAAACTTTTTCAAACCAAGGACACTTAACCAATAAAAAAACACTCGCGGACCACCTAACTCCACAAATATCCAAAATCACATCGTTTTTCTAGAACAGATTACAAATCGCGTGAAAAGTGTACAAACAAGTGGCAACATGTGTGACGAAGGTGTTGCGCTGGGCTATATCATGCAATCGAAAGTGAAACTTAAGCTCGCTCCATTGCAGAGATATTCCCGCGAGAGTGCGGAAAACATAAATGTATTTATTCATTTCAAATGTGAAATTGTACCAATATACTCGCGGACCACTAGGGGGCGCTCACGGGCCACCAGTGGTCCGCGGACCACACTTTGAGAAGCACTGATATAAACAATCTTTGTGACTTTGCGATGATCATCTTATTTTGTCAAAATGTGAACATATTATTATAAAAATGTAATAAACATTAGCCCAATATGACTTTTTACAAAAAAGTCTTGACTGTACTAACGGGCACTGTGGTACGGTCTGAAGCGTCGAGAGTAACATCTCAAGTGTCGTCCCCATTCTTTGTTATATAACCAAAGTGATGATTATATTGTTCTTGCACAAAACAGACATTTTTGTACTTTAAGACGAATAGATGATTGCATGATGGAAAGCTCAGGCATGGCATGCTAAGACAAACCTAATGTTGCAAAGAAGACGTGTGTGTGCCATCATAAGTGAGCTGTACATGTGCAATGTGTTTAAGAGAAGCATGATTCTTTATTCTGATGCTACAGAACGTTTAAATGTAAACTTCAATCACGTTTTCTTGTGATTCTATGTGAACATCATAAGATTACATGTGAGAGTATTTCAGTAGTGCGTGTGCAAGGCCAGATGTTTTCAGTAGTGTGTGTGCGAGGTGAGTTTGAATGTTGGCCTACACGGCCCTTCATATAATGTAGGTCATGATCAAGAGGCTACAACACACACACACACACACACACACACACACACACACACACACACACACACACACACACACACACACACACACACACACACACACACACACACACACACACACACACACACACACACACACACACACACACACACACACACACACACACACACACACACACACATACACAGTGATTTTCAATAGACTCGTGCATCCTGTAGAGAATGCAGAGAGGAAGTGATTGAATAATTCAGCATATTTCCTGAACAGTAATGGCCTGCTGCTGCTGATGGTGGTGGTGGTGTGGTATTCAGTGATGGGGTTAAGTGCTGCGTGTATTCAGCCAGCCATGCAACCAACCAGCCATCCATTCATCCATCCGGACTGGGTTTGGCCTTTTTTTAAATGTATTTACAGCCACAAGACACAAAAACTGGGAACTTCCAGAGGAACACATATCAAACAGTGCAGGAGACTTTAAGAAAGCTGCACAAACAAAAAGGACTTTAAAATATATGTAAGTAGCTTAGCAGTCTTGGAAATTACCATTTGCTCATCAAGCAACCTGATTACACACATTATGATCAATAATTAAGTACCACAGCCATTTCTATCCCCGGATCATATGTTAAATGACTTTAGTGTCCGGTTTCAAGTGTGATTTGAAAACCACTTAAATAAGCTGTACAGTTATAGTTTCTAAAGAACAAGTGCAGCCTTATAAATATGACACAAAGGTTTTTTCACAAGCTTCTCGATCCGAACACTTGTGTTTCAGATACAAAATGATGAAGTTTCTAAACTTGAATTATTGATATTAATCAAATGTAAAGGGGGATACTGTGACAGACTACCACAATGTACATGAAGCTAAAGCAAGAAGGAAAAGTATCACAACAAGAGGTGTAGGGGCTGTCCGAGACTAAATACATTATTAGTCAATACAATCTTTTTAAGATTTAGTTGATTTGGTTAAAAATTGAGTTTCTCAAGTCATTCTCCATGAAAAAGGCGAAAGAAAAAGATTATTCGAGTAAAGAAATCTTAGTGTGCTAGGACCAAAACCCAAAACGAGAATGAGCGACTTGAGGGGAAATCTTGGATAAAACGCGTTTGACTTTAGTACAGCATTTTGGTTCTATATTTTGGGACAGGGCGGGAAGTCCATGACACCGGGTGTATTATATTTAGCCGTTTGGTCCAGGAAGCAGGATGAGAGAGGGGGGTCGGTTGTTAGATATTAGCGAGCCTTGTGGGACGAACCAGGGTCCCCACTTTCCCACAGTCTGAGCTGGAAACGCTGGACGGAGGCCCTGACAGGACCCTGAGTAACGGACCGCTCACTGCCTCCACAGGAAGGAAAGGTCACAGTGCAAACACACACACAAACACACCACTGGTCCAACACACACAGGCTGAGAGAACTTTTATTTGCCTACTTTTATTCTTAGATGTAATTAACAAATATTTTTGGGAGATCAGCTCATTGCTCTATTTGCCCATGCAAAGACCGAAGTATAAGAAGTGGACAGCGTCACAGTGATCGCCCCTAAAGGTCTTTCGATTGGAGCTTGGGTTTGGCTTTTGGCCGTCGACATTTGTTTTTTTGCAAACTGGTGGGACACAAGAGAGTGGAAGTTAGTTCAACCGAACACAAAAAAATAGGGTTGGGCAACCACAATGCTTTCATGAAGTAAAGAAACGCTGTAAAACATGGACACGAAGGAAACCGCACTTCACCCTGCTTGATTTATTATCTGTATCTATTTGACTCTCAATGGAAACATTACTGATAAAACAGACACCATGCCCTGTTCTATTAGATTTAAACCATAAACGTATGTATACAATGTTTTTACTGAGGTAATAAATCAAGTAAGAAGTAAGATAATTTTTTCATAGACTTCCATTCATCTGACTTAAAGGGGACCCATCATGCAAAATGCACTTTTGTACGTCTTTAATACATGAAGATGTGTCCCCGGTGTGTCAGGGAACTCACCAAGTGTCAGAAAACAACCCTCTCTCTTTTCCTCCATACCCAAATCTCTAAAAACGGGGCTGCAACGGATCTGATACAGACTGATACAGATTTGCAATTGTTCTGACGTCAGAAACAAGGAGCTCCACCTATATGGGCAACTCTCCACCTATCAGGGGAATGAGAGGTTGCGTGGCATGGTAACAGCATGGTAACAGCATGGTTACAGCATGGTAACAGCATGGTAACAGCATGGTAACAGCATGGTAACAGCATGGTTACAGCATGGTAACAGCATGGTAACAGCATGGTTACAGCATGGTAACAGCATGGTAACAGCATGGTAACAACATGGTAACAGCATGGTAACAGCATGGTAACAGCATGGTAACAGCATGGTAACAGCATGGTAACAGCATGGTAACAGCATGGTAACAGCATGGTTACAGCATGGTAACAGCATGGTAACAGCATGGTAACAGCATGGTAACAGCATGGTAACAGCATGGTTACAGCATGGTAACAGCATGGTAACAGCATGGTAACAGCATGGTAACAGCATGGTTACAGCATGGTAACATGACGCTCGTGCCTCACCCCCATCCTTTGCAGGGGGGCGTGGCCAGCTGCAGCTCATTTGCCACAGATTCAGCCCTTGTGAAGACAGGGCTGGAATAGAGCAAATAGAGCGAAATGAGGCATGGCTAAAATGCATGATCTGTTTGGTATTTTGAAAAAAAAAAACTTCACAGACATGTTTTATATAGGTATGGCCCTACATGTTTGAAATATAGCATGATAGGTCCACTTTAATTTAGCAAACAGTGGAGTCGTGCCCTGCTGGTCTTTTGAAAGAATGCAGGCTTGTTTTATTAATGAAAAATGATCATACCTAACCAACTATAAATGTATCAGCTGAACGCCATCAATGACCATTCATTTAAATAGAAACAGGAAATAAATCTCTGTGATGATACAATAAAAAACTGCTATGTCATTTTTTAATTAAATACATCACGAGATATCATGTCTGAATAAGCTTTGGAAAAAAACATCCATCGGTGACCAAACAACCATTTGCTAAATCCTAATTGGTGGATATGAACAGAGCATGAAGTTTTGAATATTCTAAAACCAATTAAGTCATCAAAGTTTTTCAGCCCACTCTAAAGCGAGCACAAGTCTAAAGATGGAGACTGGAAACACACACACACACACACACACACACACACACACACACACACACACACACACACACACACACACACACACACACACACACACACACACACACACACACACACACACACACACCCACACACACACACACACACACACACACACACACACACACACACACCACACACACACACACACACACACACACACACACAACACACACACACACACACACACACACACACACACACACACACTTCCTTCTCTTCCCACAGTGTTGTGGTCAGGGAGCAGAGAGAGTGTGGGAATATTTTCTCGAGGACATTTGTCAGTTTATCAACTACTGTGTCAGAGAGAAAAGAAAACCCCCCACATGTTTGAGGCTGTAGCTCCCCCTGGTGGTCTTACTGACACATGGAAAACACTTGGAAGGAGATCGATGACATGATTCTTGAAGGATTTTGTACTTTTGGATTTATTGGAGTTTACTTATAAGCATAACACAACACATTTATCCCACAATCAGACAGCTTTAACCCCACAACCTGCTGCTACAATAATTATCCATATTCTTAAAAAAAACTAAAACTATATTCACAATTTCTGTATTGAATACGTCCAACAATGCAAGCAATTCCAAATGTTCCTTACAGAGTGATTTGTGTTACTCCTGGCAGCAAATAACAAACTAAAACTGACAGTAAAGGCTTTACTGTAAAGCACAAGAAGTGAGCAACAAGTCCATAATATAAGAGATAAGATAAGATGAACCTTTATTAAAAGGTTGTACAAAGCAGCAACAGGGTAAGCGTGAAAAAAAACAGTACAGCAAAGATTCACACAGATCAATAAAATCTAAAATAAATAATAAATAACATAACATCAAGGAAATAATGATAATAATAATAAAAGACTATGAAAATAGGAGATAAATAAAAATAAGAGTAAAATAACTGTCAGCATATTTACATATTTGGTCATCATCTAAGTTATAAAGTGCGGAATAAGTTAAAGTGTCAAGTTAACACGGGTTGTGGAGACAGTGTATATTTACGACCAGTGATTTAATTTAATACGGCAGATATGAAAGCATTCCTAAACTCAACATCCTGCTAAAGAGTCACAACACTTCAGACTCAAAGCTACACACACACTTTATGAAGCAAACACACACCAACTACAACATGTGTGTCAGTGTAAACTGTATTAGGCTACTGTGTTGATACTGTCGATCACACATAGCCGACACAGCAACACATTGAAGTGAGAGCCAGATAAATAAACTTAAAGGTCCCACGTCATGGCCATTTCTACTGATCACATTTCCATTGTTGAGGTCTAATAGAATAGATTTATATTGTGCAATTTTCCAGATTGGTTTCTCATACAGCATCTCTGTATAGCATGTGTATTCACCCCCCCCCCTCCTCCTTGTGAGCCCAGTGTGACAACCCTGTGGTTGTCCACCAGGTGGTGCTGCTGTAACCTGTGTGTCTTGTAATCAGCAGTGATGGGACCCACCTGTGGCGCTTGATTCCAGGAGATAAGAGGGCTGCAGAACAGGCTCTCGCTCAGCTGCCCTGCTCGGTGCAGCAGGACACCGCTCCTCTGTGCTGTTTTATTGTTGGTTGAAACCACTGTGTTGAATAAAATAAATGATTGTTTTGGGCAACTCCGGTGTGGAACTGTTGTCCTTCTGTTACAAGCAGAGCCAGCTTGTAACATATGGGGGGTATGATTCTCGCTTGGGGTGCGAGAGGTCCCGGGTTCAAATCCTGGACGAGCCCCCATATGTTACAAGCTGGCAGCTGAGAGAGAGCGAGAGCCTGTTCTGCAGCCCTCTTATCTCCTGGA
>NC_047516.1:3619194-3787138 GCF_902827115.2 Pseudochaenichthys georgianus
GTGTTGGAGGAGGGGCTCTGTGAGGAAGTCTGAAGGAAGGGGCAGATTTTTTCCGGTTGTGTATTTTCAAATTCTAGCGCACTCAAGCTGGTTTCTCCATTCTTACAGACATACTTTGGACAAGTATCTTAGTAGACCCATATAGACAAACATTAAAGATTATATGATGAGAAAAAAAATCACTTTTCAGCCAAGATTTACCCATCCATCTATAATAATAATAATAATAATAATAATAATAATAGCTTGGATTTATATAGCGCCTTTCAAGGGACCAAACAACAAAACAACAGATCAATTTAGGGGCCGAAAGCCTTGGCAGACAGATGGGACTTGAGGGCCCTTTGAAGACGTCGAGTGTGGGGATGTTGCGAATCTCCGCGGGGAGAGCGTTCCAGAGGGTGCGGGCTGCCACACTGAAGGCTCTGTCCCCGAAGGTTCTCAGTTTGGTGCGGGGGGTGGTATGCAGGCCAGAGTCTGAGGACCGCAGGTTCCGGGGTGGGGCATGTGGGTGAAGGATGACCGATAGGTACTGGGGGGCAAGGGCATGGAGGGACTTGTAGGTGAGGAGGAGGACTTTGTAGGATATGCAGGACTTGACCGGCAACCAGTGGAGGTGGATGAGGGTGGGAGTGATGTGCTGCCACGGCTTTGTGTGTGTGAGTACCCTAGCAGCACAGTTTTGGACATACTGGAGCCTGTCCGGGGTTTTGTTGGGAACCCAGGACACCATTGCAGTAGTCCAAGCGGGTGGTGACAAACGCATGCACTAGGGTTTCGGCAACCGACTCCGAGAGTGACGGTCGGAGTCTGGCAATGTTCCTTAGGAGGTAAAAGGCCGATTTGGTCACAGATTTGACGTGGGGATGGAAGGAAAGGGTGGAGTCGAGGATGACACCCAGGTTGCGGGCTTCAGGAGATGGGGAGATGGAGCAGCCGTCGACCTCGAGGACGAAGTCACCAACCTTCTGGAGCAGGGCCTTGTGTGCCACAACCATGAGCTCTGTTTTATTGCTGTTCAGCTTAAGATAGTTGGAAGACATCCATGTTTTGATGTCATGCAGGCAGTTGATGAGAGACTGAGGGGGAAGCTGGGAGGATGGAGTGATGCTGAGATACAGTTGGGTATCATCAGCGTAGCAGTGGAAATTGAGTCCATGATGTCGGATGATCTGGGAGCATGTAAATGGTGAACAGGAGGGGGCCAAGCACTGAGCCCTGGGGTACACCATGGTGGACTGGGGCCGGGGGTGAGTTTGAGCCACTGATGAAGACAAACTGTTTCCTGTTGTGGAGGTAGGATGTCAACCAGGACAGCGCTGTGCCAGTGACACCTAGGAGGTCTGAGAGACGGGTGAGGAGGATGTTGTGAGAGATGGTGTCAAACGCTGCAGAGAGGTCCATCCATCCATCTATCTTCTCTCGCTTATCCGTGGTCGGGCCGTGGAGGTAGCAGTTCCAGCAGAGAGCCCCAAACGTTCCTTTCCCTCATCAACCAGCTCTGACTGGGGGGTCCCAAGGCGCTCCCAGGCCAGCGAAGAGATATAATCCCTCCACCTGGTCCTAGGTCTACCCCTCTGTCTCTTCCCAGCTGGATGTGACTGGAACACCTCCCTAGGGAGGCGCCCAGGTGGCATCCTTACTAGGTGCCCGACCCACCTCAACTGGCTCCTTTCGACGCGAAGGAGGAGCGGTTCAACTCCGAGTCCCTCCCGGATGACCGGACTTCTCACCTTATCCCTAAGGGAGATGCCAGCCACCCTGCGGAGAAAACACATCTCGGCCGCTTGTATCCGCGATCTCGTTCTTTCGGTCATGACCCATCCTTCATGACCATAGGTGAGGGTAGTAAGGAAAATGGCCCGGTAGACAGAGAGCTTTGCCTTCTGGCTCAGCTCTCTTTTCGTCACAGCGGTGCGGTAAAGCGACTGCAGTACCGCTCCCGCTGCTCCGATTCTCCGGCCCATCTCACGCTCCATTGTTCCCTCACTCGAGAACAAGAGCCCGAGATACTTGAACTCCTTCACTTGGGGTAAGGACTCATTCCCTACTTGGAGTGGACAGTCCATCGGTTTCCTGCCAAGATGTACCAGTATTTTTAAAATAAATTCTTAGGGTTAGGGTTAGGCTCGAAAAGAGTGGACGAAATGTTGAAATTCTAAATTTCAGGGCACAGTGAGTTAAAGAAAATCTCAATGTGCAGCATTTCTCAGCAAAGAAAGAGGCCTTGCTATCAACACCTGTACAGGTGAGTTTGTAAATCAAACTGAGTTTACGGGCACACACTACCGTCGAATAAAAACAAACTTGTAGAGAGATGAAAAGTGTTGTGCAGACATGGACCTGCTGGTGGCGCTGCAGGAAAAGCAGGATTATCTCCACAGTCATGAGGGTCCATCCTCTGGGGAGCAGGAACGTCTTAATGCTATCTGCCTGCCTGCCTCAGGGCGCTCCTTACCCGAGTCCTTCTGCCTTATTACCCTCATTGTTGTGTATAAACATCTCTGAACTTGAATGTGTTTCTCTCTCTTGATCTCTCTATTCTGCGCCTTCATTGCTCACCGTGCCGTGTTGCGCCAGAAACTCCTGGGGATTTATATTAATGCATAAAAAAGATATTCCCTGAAAACATATGTCGAGGTGATGCAATATGCATGCAGTTGTTAGGATGCATCATGTCTGCGAGTGCTCTGCAGCAAATACTATGTTAGAATATGTGAATCAGTCATGATGGATCTAGTTTTTGCATTTAAGATGCATATTGAAGAAGGGAAGCAGTGATACCAGTTTTAATTGGATGAACGCTCTCATCCAACGCACCAGCACATTCAGGGATGGATATTCAAAACTGCATAACCTCTACATCTCTGAGCTGCGTACAGGAATCAAACATCATTATTTCATATCCAGCCCAGTATAAAGCTGATGTAGAACACCACATTTAAAGAGGACATACAATGCTCATTCTCAGGTTCATATTTGTATCTTCTGTCTCTACTGTGATTTTTTCTCATACTTCCTGTGCTGCAGCACCTCTTTTCACCCTCTGTCTGAAACCAGAGCCCAGTCTGCTAAAGAGCCCACACTGCCAAAGCAGCATCCCTCTCCTCTGTCATCATCCTGTTGGACCTGTCTGCTGCATTCGACACGGTGAATCATCAGATCCTCCTTCGCACTCTCCAAAAACTTGGAGTTTCAGGCTCTGCACTTTCCCTCCTCACCTCATACCTCAAAGACCGCACCTACAGGGTAACTTGGAGAGGGTCCGAGTCCGACCCTTGTCAATTAACTACAGGGGTCCCTCAGGGCTCTGTTCTTGGTCCCCTCCTCTTCTCCCTGTACACAAACTCGCTCGGATCAGTCATTAGCCCGCATGGTTTTTCATACCACTGCTACGCTGACGACACCCAATTAATTCTGTCCTCTCCCCGCTCAGAGACCCAGGTCGTCGCACGCATCTCTGCTTGTTTAGCTGACATCTCTCAGTGGATGTCTGATCATCATCTCAAGCTCAACCTTGACAAGACTGAACAGCTTTTCCTTCCGGGAAAAGATTGTCCCACTCTTGACCTGACTATCAACATCGGCACCTCTGTTGTTTCCCCGACTCAGACTGCAAGGACTCTGGAGGTGACCCTAGATAACAACCTGTCCTTCACTGCAAACATCGCTGCTACAACCCGCTGCTGCAGATACACGCTTTACAGCATCAGGAGGATGCGTCCCCAGCTGACCCAGAAAGCGACGCAGGTTCTGGTCCAGGCTCTCGTCACCTCACGCCTAGACTACTGCAACTCCCTCCTGGCTGGTCTACCTGCATGTGCCCTCCGACCTCTGCAGCTCATCCAGAATGCAGCGGCTCGTCTGGTCTTCAACCTTCCTAAATGTTCCCACACCACCCGCTCCTCCGCTCCCTCCACTGGCTTCCGGTAACTGCTAGAATCCACTTCAAGACACTGGGACTTGCGTACCATGCTGCGAATGGATCTGGCCCTTCCTACATCCAGGTCATGGTTAAACTGTACACCCCAGCGCGTGCACTCCGCTCTGCATCAGTCAAACGACTCGCTGCACCCTCGCTGCGAGGGGGACCCAAGTTCCCATCAGCAGAAACACGTGGGTTTGCTGTCCTGGCTCCAAGATGGTGGAATGAGCTCCCATTGACATCAGGACAGCAGAAAGCTTTCACACCTTCCGGCGCAGACTGAAAACTCATCTCTTTCGACTCCACCTCGAGCGATAGAATGACTAACAAAGATCTGCTAACAAAGCACTTATATACTAATAAAGGACTGGCTTATCTAAAGCCAGTTGAGCAGCACTTGAAATGCTTGGCTCTTTGAAACCTGATGTACTTATATGATTCTGTTTTCTTCAAGGTTGTATCTTCCTGGTCGAATGCACTTACTGTAAGTCGCTTTGGATAAAAGCATCAGCTAAATGCAATGTAATGTAATGTAATGTCTGCTCTGATTGGTTAGCTGGCCGGCTCTGTTGTGATTGGTCAACTGCTTAGAGATGTCCTGCCCCTTAGCCTATCACGTACAATGTGTTAGAGCGCTAGCCAACAGAAGAGCAAGTTTTACATAGTGATGTCACTTTGCTCCGGAAGTAAACAAAGGAGTCATCTGGAGGGAAAACAGGGATCTTACCCCTAGATTCCACCGGGTCCATCTGCGTCGCGTTACGGCCGCATTACGGCCGCATTACGGCCGCATTACGGCCGCGGTACGGCCGTGTTACGGCTGCTCCGCGGTGTTCGCAAAAACCACAACGGCCACTCTAGTCAATGGGTGCTATTCCACCAGACGCGCCGCGTTACTGCTCAGAAGCGTCCCAGAAGCGTCTCGGCGCTGGGCTCTGCTCGAAATAGGATGCAAGTCTATTTTCGAGGCGAGGCGTTGCAGAGGCGCCGGGCAGGAAGTGGACCGGTCAGAGCATCCAGTCAATCCCCAAAATAAACTAATTTTGCAGACCCTATCTCTCCGTAGTCTTTCAAGTAGGAGGAGAAATGCCAGCGTTCTCCTCCGGTTTACAGGCACTGTGTAAATTATATAGAATAATTATGATGATGAATGCATTTGTTTACCACTAAAATGCAGCAACACCTCTTTGAGTCATGTCGTTTATAACTGGGACATTACAATTATTATTAACTTTGTCTGCACAAAGTAGCCTGTCCAGGAAATATGCCCAAATCAACAAAAACTGCGAGCCGGCAGGCAAGACGCTCCAACAACAACCTTTATAACACACTACAGGAAAGGGCAAACTCTAAAGAACATTATAGGGCCTGTTCCAAAAATGAAGTCAGGGCAGAATCTGTTAAGCTGTCTTCATCCATTTTGTATTTGAAAGTAAAACCTCATAGATGTATTAATATAATAAAAATGTCAACATCTAATGTCCCATATGAAGGGAAGATATACGAATGCTGAATAGGAGATTTCGTTTTTTTTGGCAGCACTATCTTATAATATCACTTATAGGGTGAGATAAAGGGAGACTGAATTGGAGTCGCCTGGACATTTCTTTTATTGAAGATGATAAAATGGGAGTATTTTTACATAAAGGTCTCTCCATGTGCAGATTTATGCCGAGGTCCCAGGGCTGCCCCACATCTCCATGTCACTTTCCTCTATTTGAGAGGCCCTCGATGGCCCCTCTCAGCCCCGCTTGGCCCCAGATGAAAACCATGATTGGTCCTCTGTGGGAATTTTAAAGGGCCCTCAATTAGGCGTCCATGGAAGTGCCTGTTTGGTCCCCATTCTGCATGCGGGCCTCGGCTGGGGTCCTGAACCCGGGCTCCGCTCAGCTCTCTTTAACGCGGCGGATGGACTCGCCTCGCTGGGAAGACGTGCTTCATATGCAAAATGAAGAAGAGGAGGATGAAGGGAGAAGAGACGGTATGAATCCATCTGCATGTGATACAGAGACGGAGCATGTCGAATGTCTGCAGACCTGGCAATACATACAATCTATGAAATAAAGAAATCGATGCATTTGCTGTGAGTTAACATCGGGTTAATCAAGTTCATTTTATTTTGTTTGAATATTAAACTAAAACTATACGGTACATTGAAGTTTGGTTATACCAGATTAAACAATGATACTTCAGAAACAGTTTTGTTTAACATAACATGATGTTGATGAGATAGACCTTTGTTAATCCTAGTATGAGAATTAAGGATAATAAGGAAAACAATTAAGACATTAAGACCCCATGTTATGAAACAATGCATATAGCAACTATATTTGGCATTACATTACATTTCATTTAGCTGACGCTTTTAACCAAAGTGCCTTACCTCACACTGGTGGTGGTGTTCCTGGCGGGATTCTTCACATTGGATGTTGGTGCAACCTGTCCTCCCTTAGAGAGACACTCGTTGGGCGAAAGTCATTCTGTCTTCTCCATATCAATAAAGCTGAGACACAGACACACAGACACAGACACACACACACCAAAATTCCTTCTTGCCTGTTCTTCATCATGGCCACCTCTCTTCCCTCCCCTTTAAGCCGCCTCCTTCTCTTCTCCTGCCACCTCCTGCTTCTTTCCACTCTCTTACACTTCCTCCCTTACTCTCCTCTCTGCCCTCACCTGTTCCTTCATCCCTCACCCTCCTCCCCTCCTCACCCTCCTCTCCCTTTTTCCTTGTCAGCATCCCACTCTCCACTCTCCTTCATCCCCCACTCCTCCCTCCATCATATGTCCGACCTGCTCCACCTCTCCTCTCCTTCTTTCATCCCCTATATCCTACTTCCATCGTCCCCTAACTCCTCTCACTCCCTCCTACTCCCCCCCCTCGTTGCTCTTTCACCCTCTCCACACTTGTCGTCCCGATTATGCAGATGAGTGTTTGTGGCGGGCCCTAAAAAGCAGATTAGGGCGAGGGAGCCTCTTGATTGTGACATAGCTATTCCACAGAGGCCAGCAGGAGGGCGGCATTAGCACGAGCGCGCGCGCGCGTGTGTGTGTGTGTGTGTGTGTGTGTGTGTGGGATTCAGTGTAGTCGCCCATCTCTAGCCCTTGTGTTTTTCCTCATTCCTTACATGGTGTTGGAGCTGTCTACAAAGAAGAGTGTGTGTGAAATAATCGTGTGTGTGTGTCTACAATCATATGTGTGTGTCGATGTGGGAGTGTGTCTTAGCATGTGAAAGGGCATGAGACGGAGAGTGCAAGATGGCAAGCCACTTAGTGAAGGCCCATCTGTGTGTGAGTGTGTGTGTTCAGTGTCCCGGGATAGGTCTTAATGGGGAGACGTGGCAGTTGGACACTGGGCAGGAAGAAAGTGGCAGTACTGCCTGTTATGAGCTTTGCACACACACACACACACACACACACACACACACACACACACACACACACACACACACACACACACACACACACACACACACACACACACACACACACACACACACACACACACACACACACACACACACACACCACACACACACACACACACACACACACACACACACACACACACACACACACACACACACACACACACACACACACAATGTATATTCCATATGGTACAGTCCACTGCCTTCCACTTTAAATGGAATACACTTAAGACACACTTAATATCCAGCAGAGAGGTTTTATGCAGAGTCCTTTCTGTGCCTTAGTGTTTCAAAGTAGAATTTCTTTTTTATTGTTTCAATAACATGGATCTTATTTTCTTGCCATATTCTCACAGGATATACAAATGTCATATTCTGTATACACTGTAAAGCCCAATGTAAAGAAAAAAGTATAATGTGTGATATTGTGATGTATAAATAAACCTTAATTGATTGATGGTTAAAACACGTAATTGGTGGCATGAAGGAGTTCAACACAATCAGACAGGTTGTAGCTTCACCAGCATGTGTTCAGCGCCATGGACCGCAACCCCCTTCTAACCCGGACCTCGTTGTTCGATCTGTACTCAAACATCTTTTTGTTTGTGCTGAACTTGTTGGTCTTGGAATCTCCGGTGAAGACACGAAGGTCACCAATTGACCTTGAGATGAATGGTCCTGTGCCAGTGTCTAGATATGTGTCTCTTTGTCATTCTGCCGGTCCATTTGGTCTTTGTGTCTTTATGTCTGGACATCTGTGTGTGTCTCTTTCTGTGTCTGATATTTCTCAGCCTCTCTGCCAGCTGCAGCGCTGCCCTACTTTAGGACGTCTGCCGTCTCTGCCTTTGACAGCATGTTTAAAGAAAATGAATATTTCAGCTGGCAAAGAAAGAGGGCTTCCATCTGATGTGTTTATCTCAGCTCGTCTGAGGGGGCAGAGCGCGGTGTGAACATACAGCTCTGTTCCAATACTGTCAAACCTTTATTCTGAACATCCAAATCCTATCTTTATTTTTATTTAGCTAAATCACTGCAACACAGAAAAAATAATCCATTTGATTTGAGTGATAAGATGAGAGGGGAAGTTAGAGGCAATGATACCGCTGAACAAAGCTTACATTTTCACTTGGCTTATTAAATTTGCAAGTGCTCGTCTCGTTTTACAATAATGTATAAATATTGGAGCCGTTTCAATTCAGAAGCTCCGTTTCTACGACGATCTTGTTCTTGGAATATGACAAGATCATTGGATGATGGCTGCTGATTCTGAGGACACTGCGGGGGTGAGGAGTGTAGCGTATCGCCATCGATGAAGGCTTCTGAAGATGCAGCATGCTACTGATCTCACATTGAAAGAATGAAGAAATACTTTAGCCTGTCTGTTCGTGTCCTTATTTTACGTCCTGGAGGTGACAACGTTTTAATATAAAATATGTATCTTCGACCCAACTTACAGACCATGAACTCAAGTGCTTTCAATGAGCTACTATACTACTACTACTAAAACAATACAAGTCAAAAGCATCATATGAAGATCTAGACAACATGTAAACAAAGAGAGAAGCGACAGATAGCTTGAGCCCAAGTAGATATGGACAACTTCAATTCGTTTTCACGATATAACAACTTCAATGGCAAACAATGCTGAAGGAAGGGCATCAATGAGCTCTTTGGAAAGTACCGGTCCTGACATTTGTCATTTAGTTTGGAGGCCTTGTTGACAACATTGATTTTTTAAATGGCCAAACAGCTGATCCACTTGCCACCATCCAGGTAGGACACAGGAAAGAGGAAAGGGTTGATATGAAATGGTATTGTATTGACAGTAACAACAGTGAAGCAGAGAGGGCCGAAGCACCGACCCTGATTAAACTCTATTAACCCTCCGCCATCTCTCTCACCTCCTTCCCCTCCGCCTCCTCTGTCCATTAGCAGGAAGTCTTTGCTGAAACAAACCAGAGAGGTGTGCTGAGAATAGCGATGTGCGGACACGTCGAGTTACCGTCTACCGTCTTGTCCCGTTTTAATTAACCGGTGTCCGATGTCGAGGTGAGGAGAGGAGGAGAATCTTAAATTCTGAGTGAAAGGGAAAACATGAGGAGGAGGGAGGAGGTGAGAGGGGAGGGGAGAGCGGGGTCGTCCTCCCTGCTAATTTGCTGACACGGGGGCATCAGGGAGGGCTGGCCTCCTAATAACATTGTTTCTTGAAGGAGCAGAGCGAGCTGTGAAGGGAACAAAAGTAACTGTGCCGCGCGAATCCTGTAGTCAATTAGTCCGTATCAATAATTAAAAAGCATTGTCTGCGCAGGGGCAGGGGCGGCGGATTGAGTTTCCCTCCACCAAGCTAGATTGTTATGACAAGCAGTGCCTACATAATGATATTAGCCATCAATAATTCAGCTCTGGCCCTGCGTGGCTGCGGGTGACGGGAGGCCAGCTCAGCAGCCATCACTAAGCCGGCTCGCCAATTATCAGAGGTCAGGAATCAGAGATGGAAATTGAAAATGGTTCTGGGTGGCTGTGTGTGTGTTTGAGGTGTGTGTTGAATGTGGAAAAGTGGATGTGAGAGTGTGGGAGAGGCATGCAGGTGGCAGTACGACTTAATGTATGGGGAAAAGTCCGACACTGAAAGAATTATTCAGTGTTGGCTATATTTTTTATATTGATTCACCGATGTCATCGCTGAGATCTGGGACGTACAACTGCATTACTGTACATGCATTTTGCAGATTTGAATATTTCCACACATAGACTTTACTCTGTGACGTGTGTCGGGATTTACATTTTTTTAAACGTTGTTTTGTGTATTTTCTTGCGTTCTCCGGTGAATGTTGAGCAGGATTGTTCCTGCCGCTTAGAAGCTGTTAAGGGAACCAAACAGCTTGGCTAGGTTTAAGAAATGATTGTGGTTTAAGTTGAAAGAACTACAGAATTGGTGTGTGTGTGTGTGTGTGTGTGTGTGTGTGTGTGTGTGTGTGTGTGTGTGTTTTCTCTCTAAGAATATGGGTTGAGATGATTGACGGCGAGGTTGGCCTCTCAACAACTGCAACATCTGTGCTGGTGAAGAGGGCACAAGAAAGAAGAAAGATGCTGAGTGGCACTGTGTGTGTGTGCGTGCGTGTGTGTGTGTGTGTGTGTGTGTGTGTGTGTGTGTGTGTGTGTGTGTGTGTGTGTGTGTGTGTGTGTGTGAGGGCATTTGGTGCAGAAGGATGGACAGATGTGGTGTCCATGTGTGCCAAACCACACACACACACACACACACACACACACACACACACACACACACACACACACACACACACACACACACACACACACACACACACACACACACACACACACACACACACACACACACACACACACACACACACACACACACACACACACACACACACACACACACACACACACACACACACACACACACCAGCCACATGCCTGTCATCGTCTCGTGTCCCAGCAGGCCTTGCGGCGGGCCGACAGAGTGGACGCAGTCTGCTGATCAGGTCTGTCTGCTGGGCCCCCTGGGAGAGCTGCACATCCAGGGCCCCTGTCAGGGACGGAGGCTGATGACGGTCCTTCTGGTCCCTCTGGTGCAGCTCCACATCTGGGCTCAGTGGAGGGTATGTTCCTCACAGTCTGTCATCTTTGTAATGTTTCTTCCTCAGCCTCTTTCACTAAAAGACAACTGACATGAGCAAGTTTAAGATAAATAAATAGAAAGAGTATTTTTCCTGCTTGTGTTCTAGATGCCTACACCCACACACACACACACACACCCACCCACCCACCCACCCACACACACCCACACACACACACACACACACACACACACACACACACACACACACACACACACACACACACACACACACACACACACACACACACACACACACACACACACACACACACACACACACACACACACACACACACACACACCACACACACACACACACACACACACACACACACACACACACACACACACACACACACACACACACACACACACACACACACACACACACACCACACACACACACACACACACACACACACCATGTATACATCACTTCAGGGGACATTACATTGACTTACATGCATTTCCTGGAGACGTATCCTAACCTTAACCATAACCAACACATGCCTAACCCTAACCAAGTCTTCACCCTAAAAGTCTTCACCTCCCTTATGGGGACCTCCAATTTGTCCCCATAAGGGAGGTGAGTCCCCACACGTGAGTATGTAAACAGATGTAGGTCCCCACAAGTATAGTAATGCTAGACCACACACACACACACACACACACACACACACACACACACACACACACACACACACACACACACACACACACACACACACACACACACACACACACACACACACACACACACACACACACACACACACACACACACACACACACACACACACACACACACACACACACACACACACACACGACCCCTTGTCTTGTTATAAGGCACAGTCCTGTGATGTGATCTTTAAAGCAGTCCGACGACTCTTAAAGTCCTAAAGTGATGTTCGAGCTTGAGTTGTGGATGACGACATTCATCTGTAAAGTTCCCACAGTTTGACAGGAGTCTTTGATTTTGCAACCTTTCTAAGTGCTTTCTACCGCGCCTTAACTCCCCAAACTTTTATCGAAAACATTAACAAGAAGTTTAGCAGGAACTTGTGCGTGAGGGGAAAAGTCTGAATCAAAACTTCAGCCCGTCAGAAGAAGACAACCGTCCTCATGAGACGTTCTTCTAGTGACGATAGGGTGTCCACAGCGTCAACATCAAACAGTCAGCACTTCCGTCTTCACTTCAAAGTCTCCTCCAAGGCACCGGCTAATCGGGAATGACCTCAGCGTCTGCCGAAAGCATTCCAACACAACTTAGCATAACAGTTAATAATAAATAGACCCATCAGAGGGGAGATTGTATTCTTTCCGCGGGATGGAGGAATGAATAACTCCAACTGAAGTGTATCTCAGATCATCTGATTGACATTTAACCCTGTCATCTCAAAAGCGCTGTTAATCAATAAATCAGTGACACAGCATCTGATCTGTGTGTTTTAATTGCTGAGCGGTGCATTATTTATCCATCTGAAGGAGCTGTGAACGGACTCCAGGCGTTGATTACCGAGCTAAAGACGGATCACAGCGAATGGAAGATCGGCCGCTCTGAAGCGCCGCGGTTAGACCACAGCGAGTCAGCGAGAGGAGACCACGTATTACACGTCGTCTGGTAGGGTGCAATGAACTTTTTAGACATGTAAAAGTGACGGGATGCAAAGAGTAGATGTGCACATAATTTCCAACACTTAACATTTGTCTAACTTTGGAACAGCTTCCTGAAAGAAAAGTTTCAGAAAGGATCCGGGAAGATCTTTAAAAAGCATCTTGACGCACATTTTGTTGGACCTCTTCTTGCTTTTACCTCCAACAAGTCTCTTAGACATGTCAAGTTTGATGCATGTTAGGGGTGTAACGGTTCACAGAAGTCACGGTTCGGTTCGTACCT
Source organism: Pseudochaenichthys georgianus (assembly GCF_902827115.2). NCBI lineage: Eukaryota > Metazoa > Chordata > Actinopteri > Perciformes > Channichthyidae > Pseudochaenichthys > Pseudochaenichthys georgianus. The sequence goes on from NC_047516.1 coordinate 3,632,100, forward strand.
CGGTTTGGGGGTCACGGTTCGGTACAACAAGAAAAAGCAAGAAAAAGTCCCAAATGCATAATTCCAGGTTTGTTGTTATTTATTTTTGAACAGTAGTGCAAGTTTCAGTTTCAAAAATAAGGAACTCTGACACTTTGAATAATTAACTGCATTAAACAGTTAAAAACAAACCATACACACTCAGATGGCCATAGTATCTATAATGGCTGATGTCAAACAAAAAGGTTTCATCAAGCTGTAAAACTAAAAAGAATGTCTTGAAAATATTACATCATAAATAATAAGAAAGTGTTTCAAGAGCGCAAAGTCGTTGAAAAACATATGCCAAAAGCTTCCGTTATTTATTTTTGGTCTCTCGGCTCTCATGTCTATTGGCTTCTTAAAAACAGCGGGGATCAGCTGTTCCGGGCTCCGGTGATTGGCAAATCTGGGTGATCCCTTCTAATGTGATGTAGCATGTTTGGCGTGTGTTCCCATTAGCATACCGCACCGCTGTAGAACAACGCCGACACACCGTCCTCGTCCGATCCACCACTCGCACACCTCATCGTTGTTGTAGTCCACAGGGAACCCGAAATGTTCCCACACAGCTGATTTAAAAGAAGCAGGTGGGTTCTAGCTCCTGTGTGTTATCTGAAATCGCCATACTAGCTTTTCTTCTTCTTGTATTTAGTTCGTTTTGTTGTTGTGTTTCTTCTTGTTCTTCATTTGTTGTTTAAGGGCGGCTGGCAAACAGCTTTTAGGCGCAATACCGCCCCCTGGATTATATATAGCGTAGTGGATACTGCCCTGAATTACAGACTTGTTTCCCACTCGTAAAAAAAGGCGTATTCGCCGTGTGACTGCATGTGCCGAACCGTGACGTCCGAACCGTGACGGTACGGGACGAATACGGATACCGTTAAACCCCTAATGCATGTCCATTCTACGTAGTTCTTTCTCCTATGTAACTTTTTCTTTGCAGAAAAAGTTAAGACTATTTTTGATTGAGTCAGTTTTTTGATGTAGTGGAGAGAATGAGTATACTAAGACTCCACAAAGCAGATGAATATCACAGGATGTCCTGCACGGAGTTATGAGTAGTCAGTCATTAAGCATGGGTACTCAGACCTGGGTGATATTATTACACATTACATGTTTCATCCAAAGCCACTTACATTCAATACTGTGGGCAATCCCCACAGGGAGACATGCTGACTGCAGTGGGACTCGAACTTGGTACCCCCTGATTCAAAGTCCAGCACTCTATCCACTGAGCCACAGCCGCCCGATATTGATAGGCCAATAGTTGGCATTCGTGTGAAGTTGGTTGTGCATCTAATAAAACAACATCTAACACTGTAGCTCTGTGCAACTGTTGGCATGTTTTAAGATATTGATGGCTGGCATACTGTAAGATAAACCTCTTTGTAAACCTTAAACAGATAAAGGGTGCTCTCATCAGGCAGTGGAGACCGAAACAGAGCTCCAAGAAAAGTTAATGCTTAGGATGTATTTGTGAGACAAATGTTAATCTGTCATGTGTGTGTAACGCGCTACTTTTATAATTCAGTAATCACACTACAGTTACTAACATTGCCCCGACACGCGTTACTTCGTTACTTTCTAAAATCAGTCATAATCAAACTGACAGACAAGAGGGGTTTCCGCCGCAGGTTTATATGGTTTAAATATGTACGTAATCTGCGCGATTTGCGCGTCCACATCTCCACGTGCAGTGCTGCATAAACATGGCTGAGTCAGCGATAACTCTCGAGGGGTGGAGCGAGGTATGCCCATTACTTTGAGTCCGTCCGAAGAATAGACAGGAATGTGACGGTGAGGTGCAAACTGTGTCCAGGCCAGAAGCTGTTATCCACTGCTGGAAACACCACGTCAAACCTCAACACACACCTGCAAAGAACACATGCTAACGTGAAGCTAACGCACAGCTATTTGTTGATATCACGTAGTCTGTTCTTCTTCTCTGTCTTCCGGTTGTTGCCTGTTTTGAATTACGAATACACACTACCGCCGCCTGCTGGTAAGGAGAGTTATTGCCACTCACGCATGCGCAGTTCGTAAAGTAACGAGTTACTTTATGTAGAGAGTAACGAAGTAGTGTAATATATTACTTGTTTTTAAAGTAATATGTAATATATTACATTTTTTTAGTAACGACCCCATCTCTGGTCATTACCCAATTTTGTTTTGTTTTTCCAGCTGCGTCATGGGGAGACACTTCATCCACACAGTGATGCTTCCCAGGGTGCAGCCTGGGAAGTGATGCAAACAGAGGCTCTGACTTGCTTAAAGAGCCTTCTGGGTATAAAGGATAAATAATGTACCTCAGAGAGAGAGAGACAGGGTATTTTGCACCGTTCTCTCCCCTCAGTAAACTCACTGTACAACCACAACTCTGCACACAGGTCTCCTTCATTACCCGGTCACCTCCACGGACGTCGTCTAAAGACCCTTGCTCTATCGGTCGCTGTAATGTTTACACAAGTTCATATATTTGTTTTTGACCATGATTTTCTGGCACATTACAAAAGAAGACCTTATGACGTATTCAAAGAGGGCATGTCTGGAGTATAACGTCTAGGGAGGCTATGATTCATTAATGGAGCCATGAATAGATAACTCTATGTTTTATGATATCATACCCACTGTCGAATTCACGGTGACATTCACATATTTTCCTGTTCAAAGAATCAGGATAACATTACAAACAGTGTGTGAGGTTTCTAAACCATTTATAAGCACACAGTGGAGCTATTACAGTTGTGTGGTTTTCCACGTTAAGATGGAGTTTCACGTCATGGTTTTTGATTGAAATATTTAAGATGCTGATTACAAGGATTTTATGGGTGAATCATGAGCAAGATTTACCATTCGATTGGTTTATCAATTCATTCATTATTCTATATGTTATTTAGAGTCAGTTGAGCGTACCAGGCTTATTATGAGGCACATCATTACAGATACACTCCAACGTTATTTTTCTCTCTGACAAATCTAAGCTCATCTCTCAGCCTTCAGGTTCATATTTGTTTTTCAGCCTGTCCTCCTCCAAAAAACCACCAAATAGGTTGATTGTTCAGCAGCTTATTACGACCTATAGCCACGTTTTAAAGCGTAGCACCTCTAGTGGTCGTGTAAGAAACAACAATTTGCGGCATATGGGCTGATGCTCCCGTTGATTGCAAACGCTCCGGTGGGTCGTATATTCACAAATAACCCTCTCTGGAAAATCATAAATTGTAGGATAGCTTGGCCATTAAAATGCTTTTTGATTACATTTCTAACGAGAAGTCTATATTGTACTTTTAGAATCTACGTCCAGTGGATGTGTAGGATCTATAGTTTAATAGATAGGCCTATTACGAAGATGATTTGAGGTCTCGTCAGGAGAACGTTAATATACTACGTCTTTCCCCACAGTCCATGTTAACTTAGCGTCAACCCTCACGGGGTGAAAACAGTATTTCTGGGTCTCGAAGTTTTCATAGTAAAACCGGAAGTATTCCCCTCACTGTCAAATGATTACACAGTGATATCTGCCGTACTCATCCACTAAAACACATCAGTTTATCCTTAATTACACAACATTGATTGGTTTAAATTGTATACAATGCTTTTGTGTTTTTCCCATAGGTTTTTCCCTTTCGATTCTGAGAGACACATTTCTTTTTTCAAAGGTTTTGATAAAACATCGAACTACTCATAATCCTCAGCTATGGTTGAAGCTCGGTGATTGTCTGTGATGTTTTACAAATTAGATATTAATGTGTAGAACTAAAATATGTGAAATAATATAGCAATATCCTGTAAAATGATGTGAAAACATGAATAAAACTACACATTTTCAGATGTTATACACACACAAGTGTCCCACACTAATTGTCATGGCACACATTCTGTTGCCCAAAGGGTCACTGATTTTGGTGCCACCTTTTGTGCATTCGTGGCAATGACAGCCATGAATGGTTAAAATTGCCAAAATAAATAAAAAGTTATTATGGCATTGTATGCTGTGTGTTCCTTATTTGTCACATCTTCAGAAACCCTCCTGAACTCATCAGGTTCAACACAAAGCCTCTCATCTTATTTATCAGAGAAAGAAACCGAAACCAGGGTTGCGTTCCGATAATCCAAAGATCAGCTCCTAAATTCTAACCCTATCTCCTATTCCTTGACCTCTGAGTGAAAGGTCACGGGGTTAAGGGATAGTGGATAGGAGAATTCAAAAGGACTTAGGAGAAGAGACTGCGGTGCTTTAGAGAATCCGAATGCACTTCCACTATCCGACGTGTTTATGATGCGCCAGCGGACGTCCTGAATGTGCGTCTGCTGCTGTGGGGAAACTATGGAAACCACAGTTTTCTATACAGCGGACTACAACATGGATGTTTAATAAGAACGAGGGACTCATCTGGAGACTCTGCACCGTGCTCTGATGCTGCTGCTTTGCTTTATGAACAACAGAGAAACATATTCTTCATGACCAAAGTTGGAATTGAAATAAAAAAGGAAAGTGAAACTTATGCTCGTCACCCTCTCCCTCCGGTCCACATTAACACCAATGATCCCAATACGTATGATTGATGGAAAGATCTTAAAATCAATACAGATGTATTTATTATAAACGTTAGTCCTTAACATCTATCACTGTGTATATCACCATTCAAACATCTTTTAGAAGTTGAACAAACCCCACACAGCTCAGTAAAGACTGAAATGTTGACTTTATTTGATCATTTCAGTAAAAACTAACATTCATATTTCTCTTTTTGATTATAATACTGATGAACGTTCAGAACAAAGCACTTTGGCAACTTACCACATACGTTTTTAAATGCTTAATAAGCACCGTAACTTTCATGATATCATTTCTCGGTCATAATCGGTTGTTTCCGTGAACGGCCGACTGTTGAGTGACGGCAAATGCTGCGGCTGCAAGGCATTGTGGGGCAGCATTTTCGCTTCTCCTGTCGGTTAGGGAGGTCCAGTGGTTCCTAAGCTAAAGGAGGTTATAAAGGAAGTTTGAAACCTCCTTTCCTTTCATTCTCATCAGTCTAGAGAATTCGAATTCACTCCTTTAGGAAGGTTCCTAAGCTAAATGGACTATTGGAACGCAACCCAGCTCTGTCACTCCCAACCAAGCCCCCAGGAAGTGCGCTGGACTCAGATGAAAATATTCATGCTGGCCAAACGGCGGTACTACACTTCCGTTTGGTTGCCAGGCCCGGAAACACTTGTTCCCATTGACTTACGTGGGGAAAGAGTGGTCTGTAAATCGTTGGATACTTTTTTTTTAACTAAATAAACTACCCAGTATGAACACTTGTATAGCCCTTATTAAAAACATTCATTCCTCAAGTTGTAAAAATGTGCTAATAACGTTATTCTGAGAGTTATTTCCCTCTGCATTATGAACGCGCATCTACTGTAACCTACGGGACTGCGCCGCACGGCACGTTCATGTTACGTGTCCCGACCAATCAGAGCACACTGTGCTCACAGGGAGGGTGGGGGCTGGAGCTATTGGAGCTACAATGAGCCGGCAGAGAGTGAAATTCAGTGAATACACGTAGTTCACAGAGATGCTGTTTGAGAAACCAATGTGAGTTGCGTTTATCTTTTCTGTATGATTAAATCTTGTACTGTAAATGTTGTATTAAATAAAGTTAATATTACTTATTATTATAAGTATATATTATTATATATGCAGTGCAATCATTCTTTCATGCTAAATGAAGCTCTGTTGCTTGGATATCACTAGATCCTGTTACAGCGTAATATAAGTACATAACGATTGATGCGTACATTAGCATAATTACTAGCTAGCCGCTAGCTGCTAACTGCCGCCTCGTTAATATCAAATCCATCATAATAACAACTCATTACCATGCTGTCATGAACGTGCGGTGCTGTTACGTGTACGCAAATTGACGTGCTTGATGTGAACGAGCATGTTGGTTAAAGTTGCGCATGCTCTATGCGTGCACATACGGGTACTTCTCAGGCATGCCGGGTAATCTGTGACGTTTCGCTCTCTCAAAAGTTGGGCCATTTTATCATCATGCGCTAATGAGCAACTCTCATAGGAATGAATGAGGCCCCGCCTCCCACGCTGTATCCAGTTCTTATTATACATCCCAACCCAGTCTCACAAAAAATGTGTAATAGCTACGTTGGTCCACAGGGCCTAACTGTTAAATGACTGAACTTCATTCTTCTCCTTATTTTACAGCACCCCAATTTGGTGATTCTACCCAGTTAGGCATATTCACATAGCTTAGGTCAAGTGGTTTTATAACAATTGGTCCCATGTATGTAGTTCCTTCTGTAACAGAATGACACGCACTTCAAAATTCACTGAAGCCAATGCTCAAAGGTTAACAGTTGAGAGCACAACCTGCTTATAGTCTTCAAACTGACATAATGTTACTCTCCAGATTGAGACCTCTCCAACAATGCTTTGTGTTTACTCCTACGACCAAGTTTACATTTTGCCATTTCCTCCACACAGCCTTAGGGTTACTTTCCACTGAACCCTTTGGAGGCTCAACCTGAACAATAAAACTATTACTTTACCATTACTTTTCAAGTTCTAGACTTATGTAATTATCATAACCAAGCAACATATGGACTATTTGAGGCTTAAGCATTGTATCATGAACCTGTATACACCTGTAACTCTCAAAGACAGGCAACTGAGGAGTTGGAAAGGTAGTTTCTGAAGATGTTAAAAATAACACACATCATACAATACAATAATAACTTTGTATTATTAGTGTAGGACACTTGTGTATGTATAACATCTGAAGATGTGTAGTTTTATTCATGTTTTCACATAATTGTACAGGATATTGATATATTATTTCACATATTGTAGTTCTACACATTAATATCTGATTTGTAAAACATCATAGACAGAAAGGTATATCCCTCATTTAACGGTAAGCTATTGAAATTCTGAATCCATAGATGTGTCTCCCATCACCCAAAACCCCAGACTATTCTCTCAAATCAGTATTTACATTCTTATATTCAAAGAAAATCAGTAATATCTTTAAAAACATTCAGTCTGCCAAATAATTGATTTTAAAATACTACTGCTAGTTTTTAAATCACTAAATGGCTTAGGACCGAAGTATATATATATATATATTTTGTTTTAAATCCCGACTAAAAACGCACCTATTTGCCGCTGCTTTTAATTGAGCTGCCCATACTCACACTACAGTATGCCTTTTTAGTCATGTATTCTGTACCTGCTGCTGTGTTTAATCTGTAAAGCACTTTGAATCGCCACGTGCTGAAAAGTGCTATATAAATAAAATTGCCTTGCCTTTAAAAACTACAAGTCCTTTTCTATCAGCTGTGCACCATTACGGGGTAAATATAATCTCTCATATCTACCAATTGGATCAAATATAAAAGTCAGCCGAATTAGTGTTGATACTGCAAGGAGACGTATTGTGTGAAAATAAATGGAAGATGTCGTTTAATTGCTGATATATTTATGATCCACGTCACGTATTCAGTTTCGCTGGCAGTTCTTCCAGTTTGTCCAAAGGTTTTCTGATCAGGGCTCTCTAAATAAATATCTACGGCAGATGTTTAATATTGAATGCTGCCGAACCGTGTATTACAATGCCGTTCTGTGATGACTTTCAAGGAGAAAAGCAAGCACACTCAGATTAAGGTATTATTATTTATTTATTTTTAAATGTTTTCAGATTTCATATCGTGTAAACATCATATCCCACCGTGCATTGTGGCTAAAACATCCAATCACCGAGCTTCAACGATAGCTGACGATTATGGGTAGTTCGATGTTTTAGCCTATCAATCAATCAATCAATCAATCAATCAATCAATCAATCAATCAACAACTTTATTAATCCCGCAAGGGGCAATTGGTCATGAGCAGCAGCTTATGTCATGTACACAGGCAGGAACATACAAGAAGAAAACACACAGATACACCCGGGAGCACAGATGTGGATAACTATAATAATACACTATAAATAGTTCAAAGCATCACAATAATAAATAAATAAATAAATAATCAAGTTAAAAGCCTTTTCAAGAATTTAAAAGTTTGAGTGCAGAAGGGATGAAGGATTCAGAAAAGTGATTAGTCCTTTGAGCCTATCAAAACCTTTGAAAAAAGAAATGTGTCTCTCAGAATCGAAAGGGAAAAACCTATGGGAAAAACACAAAAGCATTGTACACAATTTAAACCAATCAATGTTGTGTAATTAAGGATAAACTGGTGTGTTTTAGTGGATGAGTACGGCAGATATCACTGTGTAATCATTTGACAGTGAGGGGAATACGGTTTTATTATGAAAACTTTGACTACTATACTAATAGTAGTAATACTGTTTTCACCCCGTGAGGGTTGACGCTAACTTTACATGGACACTGCCGTCAATATAAATGAATAGGGGAAAGACGTAGTATATACACGTTCTCCTGGCGAGACCTCAAATACTCTTCGTAATATCTATCAAACTATAGATCCTACACATCCACTGGACGTGGATTCTAAAAGTACAATATACACTTCTCGCTAGAAACTCCCTCTGGAGGGAACTTTGTGATTTCAGGCTTTGCAGACCATTTACATGCACAAAAACATATCAAACTATAGGAAAGGGGAAACCCCCAAAAGTATTATAGGGAGGGACCCTTTAAATCTCCGATGCTTAAAGGTGGGGTAGGTAAGAGATACACTTTTTGTTATATTGCATGGAATGCTCTCAACATCCCGATAGCAATGAATATCTGAAGTGCTTTGACAACAAATCCATAAAAAAAAATGTCATCTGTGGAAGCCGTGGTGCTGTAAAAAGCACGACCAATCATCTGAGCCGGCCCGGCTAAAGTAACTGGATGGCCTACCTGCCTGTCAGCCTTCCATCTGTGCACAAACTTATCTCGTGCCCTCATTGGTCATGTGCGCGTTCGTGTGTGTTGGAGGAGGGGCTCTGTGAGGATGTCTGAAAGAAGGGGCAGATTTTCTCCGGTTGTGTATTTTCAAATTCTAGCGCACTCGAGCTGGTTTCTCCGAAATTACCTACCCCAACTTTAATTGCCTTAAGTCTGCATTCTTTCAGATTTCCAGCAGTGGGAACAACAAGTAGTATATTTGTGTAGAAGTCGACGATGAAATGTCCCGACTTCTCACTTGATTTATATATCAATAGAGATTGTAAACATAAGGTTTAGGGTCTCAGTCTCAAGCGTCAGGTCGTCCTAAAAGAAACAAAGACTAGTTTGATACCCTCTTGCTATTCCCTTCAACACAAAAAACACGATATACCATTATAATGAGTTCATGTCGAAATGTAAACACGTATAATGTTGAACTGTGTCTGTTGTGTAATACGTTTTATAAAACCAACAGAGTGTATTCTCTCATCTTCTGCCTGAAAATAACAGCAGCTGCACACACTGTTCTTTCTCTGCTTGGTAGTTGCATAAGCTTTGTTATGAAATCAGCCGAGGGAGGCGACTTCAAGCTCATCGCGGCAACACAAAGAACCTCCCTTCACCCCGCCACGCTCAAAGAGCAGAGAGAAGCATAACGATGTCAGCGCCGGCCTCATCTTCCTCTAACAACGCAGATACAACTATTCCGGCTGTTGTTGTTTTTGCTTTGGTGTGAATCGCTCTGTGTTCCTCGTCTCCGTCGAGCTTTAATAAGTTGGACTCTGTGCAGTGTTCGTCTTTGTTGCTATTTTCTATTCTCTCCATTCTCCTTTCTGTGCTGTGTCTGCCTCCACACAGTCAACAGCTGGACTCCGCAGCAGCCTAATTGCTGTGAACTCTCTGCTCACCAGCCTGCTTCTGTCTTGAAAAAAAGGCTATGTTTATAGTTGGCTGTTCAGCTTTTATCTATATTTTAAGCCACACACAAGGTGTAGAGTCGGCCTGGAGCTTGTTACAGGGGCCCGCGGCTGCATAATTCATGAGAGGAGCCGCTCGCTGCAGTGGCTAAATAAAAGATCTGCAGGACAGAGCCACCTGTGTGTAAATGCAGCTGTGTGTCTGCGTGGGGAGGCCGCTGTTTTTATCTGTGTGAATTGTAACCCCAGAGTTAAGATCAATGCAGGTGTGTATGACATGCACAGAGGTATACACACACCGTGCACACTCCTCAGTGCACTGCGGCGGAGTGATCTGTCCATAAAGCTCCGGTTGTGTCTTTACACTGAGGAGAGTCCGGGATGAGATGTCATCATGTGACGGAGAAACCTCTCCACCTCCTCCTACACTCACATCTTCTTCCAGGCTTCAGAAAAGTACATTTTCATTCAAATAAACAATACTTGCAAAGTGAAATTGAACAACACAAAAGCAAAATTAGGTATTTACAAACCGAAGAGCTTATTCTAGATTCAGCATTGTAATAAAACAAGTGGGTGTGTGTGTGTGTGTGTGTGTGTGTGTGTGTGTGTGTGTGTGTGTGTGTGTGTGTGTGTGTGTGTGTGTGTGTGTGTGTGTGTGTGTGTGTGTGTGTGTGTGTGTGTGTGTGTGTGTGTTAGGCATGTGTTGGTTATGGTTAAGGTTAGGATAAGTCTCCAGGAAATGCATGTAAGTCAATGTAATGTCCCCTGAAGTGATGTATACATGGTATGTGTGTGTGCGTGTGCGTGTGCGTGTGTGTGTGCGTGTGTGTGTGTGTGTGTGTAAAAAAATAAGAAGCCCAAAGGCAGGACACCGTCTTGATATGACTGGCACAATCATTTATTTCAACGACTAGATGATCTTGGTCAAAATAATTCAGGATATTATTTCAATATCTAAATGAACATCTATTGTGCATTTTTCAAATAATTGGCATGCATTGAGTATGGTACGTTTGGGGATTAAAACAAAGCGAGAATGTAAAGTAACAGGAATTATTTAAAGGGTAGTGGATTATTTACATCATACTATCACATGTGTATTGTTAACATGATATCAATATTTCATTTCCTTTTTTTAAATATCGTGGTTACCTAAGACTTGTTAAGCAGCGTTTAAGACAAGATTTTAGAGATTGCTCGAATAGAAAGGGGATCATTGTCATGCAGTGCATCTATCAAGAAATACGTTAGCGACGGCGTTGCACTAAATTAAGCTTTGTCAGTTTCTTTAATATAGTAAACTTTTTGTATCAAGCAGTCCCACTGAGATGTACGTTCTCCAAGAGAGACTTGAGATTAAGACACATAGTTTATTCCACTTTAAAAACTGAATACTGAAATGTGACCTTTTCATAAAACGTAATGCACTTGGATGCACAGAGTTCTTCTTTGTGTGGTAGGTGGATACGTTTAAAGGAATGGTATGCTCATGACACTCATTTTTTAAAAATTATCATCCGATAAAACAGACCAGTCTCTGCCAGTCTCTCTCTTTTTTTTTTTAATCCGATGACATTATCAGTGATTTTAAACTGATTATATACCGAAATAACATCAACACTGTGGGCGCCGCCATTTCCCGGACGTGACGTAATCCATGCGTTTGGTTTTCGAAGACACGTTGATCTCCATGTTATTTACTGTAGTTTCTCTCTTCAAATATGCCTCACTGTATCGCGAAATATTGCCATAATTCGGATAGGAACAATCCACGGAATGCTCGGTTCCATCTGTTGCCAAAAGGTAAGCATAAGAAGTACATTCGGAGGCAGTGGCTAGCGAAATGTGGCCGGCCCGAACCGAGAGATTTACAGGCTCATGTATGCAGTGAACATTTCACATTTCCGGACGACTACTCTGAGAGTATGATAAAACATAACATGGGATTTAAAGAACAACCAATACTTAATGGAGATGCAGTACCATCGGTCTTTCTGGTGTCATCACCGACCAGGACACCAGTTCGGCCAGTAGAGAAATCGCCCTCTGCAAGTGTGACGCGACGGAGGAGCAGAAGTAGTGCTCGGAGTAAGAATAAGGTATGTTATAGCGCATTTCCATTGCAGCGGCTAGCCCCGTTTTAACGTCCAGGCCAGGACAGTTTTTGGTGGCCTTTCCATATAGCGTAGTACCGGCTAGTGTGTATTTCCCCCCAGTTTTTCCGGCTCCATAAAATCGTGATTCTATGGCCAGGGACAACGAAGCTGAGTATGCTAAACTAGAGAGGGAATCGCTAGCAAGGGTGGTACTACATGCATACATATAGTGTCTTATATCATCTTCCCATTATACACACATGCATTTCCAAACATCTGGACTACCTATGTTGCAAATGTATTATCTCTTCAATTTACACACGGCATCTATTGCACGTCTGTCCGTCCTGGGAGAGGGATCCCTCCTCTGCTGCTCTCCCTGAGGTTTCTCCCATGTTCCCTTTAAACTGTGGGTTTTCTTCTGAAGTTTTTCCTTGTACGATGTGAGGGTCTAAGAACAGAGGGTGTCGTATTGTCATACTGATATGTATGGATGAATTCCCCCATCCAATCTCTTCACATTGGTCAAAACTTGTTCCTCTGCTGACGAGTCCGAACTGAAATATTCCACCATGTTTCCATGTGTTGACAAAGTGAACGCATGGATGACGTCACGACCATCACGTGACTACTGAAAATGGCAAACATGGCGGCGGCCAGACGGAATATACAGGTCTTGATAAAAAAGAGCTATAAAATCATTATTTACCGGGGAATATCGCTGATTTCTTCAGGGTATGGTTTAAACATAACGTTTCACTAAATACTGAAGTTTTGATTAATTATCTAATGAGTGGACCATTCCTTTAAGAAGTACAATACACATGTTAAGGATGCTCTGGTGAAGATGCGGGAACACAGAGGATGGAACATGTTTTGAAGTTTTCTGAGGCAGGCCATCTCACCTTCACTGTTAGTGTGGTCCACGTGTTTTAATGAGTCCTGCATGCAGAGGTTTCAGGCAACGTCCTCCACTCGATACAACACTGTACCTCCAATGAAGGAACTCTGGCCCAAAAGGTATTTGAAAGGAGTTATTGGAGACTAAATCAAAGTTTAAAAGGGAGTTATTATAACATACATATATTAAAAAGACAGAAGGAATTTAAGAACACGTTTGTGTGGAGACGTGGCAATCCAAAAATGGCTTGTGAAGACACATCTTGCAATTAAATATTAAACGTCATGCTAGAAAAGGACAAGTACAGTTTTGTGACGTGGACATAACATCTGAAGTATGGATGCATCCGAACCCATCATGGTCCAGAACAGACATCATGCTTCACTGCACACTGGGTTACAGCTGGAGAACACATGTTAACTTCCTAATGACAAGAAACAAGCAGAAACAAATCAGTGCTTTATCGCCGACAGGTGCAATTTTAAAATGAAAATGTTCCGTTGACAGTGTTTGAGTGGAAGCAGCGGTTTCATTCCAGCCGAGTGGAAACTGTTCGTACCGTTGTAGCAGATCAGGGCTGATTGTACGAGATGAAATAGTAAAAATGTCGAGAGACGAGAGGAGCGGTGGGAGGCATGAAACCGCATATGAGAGATGGCAGCTGTAAATTGGACGGTGGAGACGGTACAAAATGTATGAACCCACAGCAGAGTGGCTGTTTTTTTATATTCAGTCTCTCATGCTTTCTTTTTCTTCCACAACAACAATTCTCTCATTCTCTTTGTCTTGTCTCTCATGCTTCCTCTCTCCTTATGAGACCGTCAGGAGTGATGCATGTCAGGTGGCTGCAGCTCTGAATGGGAGGAGAGGTTAAGGGATGGAGGGAGGAATCAGGGGTTTGTTTGGACCAGGAGGGGGGAGGAGGGGGGAGGAGGCACGTGGAGGCGCGTGGATCAGCATCGGCGTGGGACAAGGCCGCTGATGTAGACGGCATGAGAAAAGGAGGAGGAAGAGGAGGTGGTGTGTGGGTTGATGCCTCTAAAAGCTCTTGCAGCAAGGCTCACATTATTACAAGCGTGCGAGGAACGAGGGCTCGGGGTGAGCCACCCAGGGGGGGGCCTAGCCTCGGGGCCATTTTCAGGAGAAAGTACCATGGGAGGGAAATAATAGGAGGTGGGAGAACAAGGAGGAAGGAGGGAGTGCAGGGTTTTGGAGCTGAAAAGTTTTCCCACCTCGCTGAACGCCTCCTCGGCCGTGCACTCGTTCTCCGAGGCCTTTCTCTTCTCTTGCTACCAATCCTCCCGTTGCTCGGCTCTGTTGTTTGTTTTTTCTTTCGACTGGAGACGTCAGTTAGCTGGGCAACAAAGCTCTTTAGGCAGACGCATCGCTCCTCGGACTGGAGAAGGGCTCCCTCCTTCCTGCAGCCATCTTTCTCATCCACCTGCCTCCACTTCTCTCCCTCCCTCCATCGCTCTATTCGTGATTGACCAACCAGCTGAGTGTACTGCTGTTGAGGTCTCTCTTTCTGTCTCTTCCTTTATATATGTTCTGTTACCTGTCACTGTGTTTCCGAATTGTCGGTTTCACAACTAGTCTACATTTGCATCTTTAAGAGGCGTAGAAACGTATTCGGACTTCTTTATACGTTAAAACATATGCTTGCATTTTAAACAAACCATTTTAAGCACCACTCAATAAAATCCTTTGGAGACGGGATTAATCTACCTTTGAGTTCAAAGTTCGGCCCCTCCTTTTAGACTTTCGTGCATTCAAAAAATGCACAAGGTTTATTGTTTACATCAATTGGATCATTACATTGATTTTGGTGATTAATCGGTTTCTTTTTGTTGTTGTCTGATATGTTGTTTGTTTTTAAATCTAAATAAAGTGTCCTTAAAGGTGGGGTAGGTAAGTTAGAGAAACCGGCTCGAGATCGCTAGAATTTGAAAATACACAACAGGAGAAAATCTGCCACTTCCTCACAGAGCCCCTCCCCCAACACACGCGAACGCGCACATGACCAATGAGGGCACGAGATAAGTTTGTGCCCCGATGGAAGGCTGACAGGCAGGTAGGCCATCCAGTTACTTTAGCCGGGCCGGCTGGTTGTACTTTTTACAGTATCACGGCTTCTACAGATGACTTTTTTGTATGGATTTATTGTCAAAGCACTTCAGATATTCATTGCTATCGGGACGTTGAGAGCATTCCATGGAATATAACAAAAAGTGTATCTCGAGCCGGTTTCTGGAACTTACCTACCCCACCTTTAAACAACCTCCGTGTTGAGTTTGTAATGCCTTTGATAGCCTCTTGAATGTGGATATCCGAACACAACAACAGTTGATTTAAAGGTGAAACACGCTCTACTGTTGTCCCTTGAAACACATTAAACCCTTTAAAATAACCAACAAACAGCTATACAACAAATATATCAAATATGAACAGGAAACAATGGTAGGAATTGACTTGCAATATAAATGTTGCATAGCTTCGCAGAGTAAGGGAAAATAACCATGTTCTCTTCATTTCCTGTGAGAAAACGTTGCTGGCGTTGTTCTGACGTGTGATGACGTTGGAAGAATACTTGGACAGTAATGAAGTGATGTTTGAAAGTCAATTTGGAGAAAACAAATATCAGAGAACTGTTTAAAATGTTGTGTGTTACTTGATCAAATCTAAAGAAAGATGCATTCATATGAAATAGAGGTTACAGTGGTTTTCCAACCCATATTAGGGACGACAGATGAATCGCTCGGCCTGCAATGACTTTCTTTAAGATGCCCCTTGTTCATGACTCTTAAGAAAATACAATACAATATCATTTCCTGCAACTCATACCACAAAACTACTTTATTAATTTTATTATTATTAATATGAAGACTTTTTTTTTTTTTTTAAATATACAAATATTACCATGAATGTGGATAAATACTGTTTTATAACAATACGGTATTTTGTTTTTCACATTTGTTATTTTTTAATCTGTTCGAAATAAACACCGAAAGAAAGAAAGAAAACTACTTTATTAAACTACTTTATTTTATCTTTGCTCCTATACCTCATGTTTCTTCTCGTCATGCATGTATTTCGCAAACCACACACACACTTTTTAAAACCGCTACACATCTCAGAGCCTCAACCGTGTCACCAGAAAGCCCATAAAGCGTATGGACCCTGGAAGAAGCGCCAACCTGCTGAAACCGCCTCGCTCCATAAAAACGTCCTCATTCCAAAGAGATCAAACTCAACCCGGGACAAGAACACACTCCCTGACGCACTTACCGCTCTCACACACACCCTCTCTCTCTCTCGGTGATGTGGTGCCCACGGGCCACGGCCTGCTGTGACTGATATCCGTTCTGACACGGAGAACGGGGAGGCTGCCCGTGGCAACCAGCAGAAACATGCTAATAGCGAGGTGCATTAGTGCACTCACACACCGCCTGCTAATCAGAGAGGACACTCGCCCCACTCAGAGTGGCTCCTCCATCACTCTCACCAGCACCACACACACACTTACCTCTGATGTCTACACCTTTAGGCCTCCAAACCCACGAGGAGTTACTCTCATTTATTTAAATAAAAGCAGTAATTAGTGGTGTCATGATAGAAAACAGCTGTCATACTGATAGCACTCTATTAATGATAGTAATGTATATTTTTCACGGTGTTTAGCACTGATATTCAATTGTCTTATGAGGTTGCTCAAGTGTTGCTTATTGGCTCGAGGTGCAACTATACCTAACATTCATTTAATAAAATAAAGCTGCGTTAAAGTCTATGCACACAGAAAGCATCGATACATGTGGGATGGATTGATAATGGTTACATTTACACTTTAAAGTTAATGTTTAGGAAGACAATAAGAATACAAATAAGTCTTTACATCGTTGTTACCAGGAGCATGCTTCTTCTCCTCGGAGTGACACATGTTCTGATAGTGATCTTTGGAAGACAAAAGGTATCAAAGCCACTTTACCTGTCTGAGGGACAATTCGGAATAGAAGGGGGATGTTTTTTAAACGTGTTTCTTTGCTTATCATTATTACTGAGGATTATTATTTTATTAATTTGACTTGTACTGCCTGGAGTTGGTGCAACTGCTATAACACAACCTGTTCTGTGGAGCTGACAGTAAAGAAGCAGTATATTAAACATTGAAATGCAAGACAATGACCAGCAAGTGTTCGAGTAATGAAGGAAGCTTGTTTAGCTCGCGGAGGTGACCTCAGCCACACATTCGGTTGAGCACGGTGAGATACTGCAGAGCGTTTCGCACAGGAAACTATCAGGACATCTGTATAATAATGACACACGTGAGTGTTACGTTTAGAAACCTTTATTGGATGTTTTCATGTCAGCAGGCAATCATAACTCGTGGTGTTTATTATAGATCCGGGTGGTTGGGTTGGATGCGCCTGTGAGGAAATAAATAACTAATTATATACAATCGTGATGTAATTATCGCGCGGAGCGATCTTCCCGTGGCTCAATCAAAGTATTAACTAACAACATAACTAGATTCAATGCAGTCTGTTTGCGGTATTTTAAGCTACATATATCTATTGTTATGTAGTAAACATTTACCTGTGCTCTTCCTGTCTCAGGTGCGCAGCCAAAAGAGTCCCCAGGTAAACAAACACCTTTTTCATGGTTCCAGCAGGAGTACACTGGGTAGGATGCATTAGGGCAGGGCAGCGCCAACTTTGGGTGCCTGGCTGGAGTGAGATTTTGATATCATGGGTTTAATTACACATATGCGCACGAAATGACTGCTATCGTGTCAGTAGCGGGACCTTAGCATATATATAGGATATACAATATATACAAATACACAATATTGGACACAGACTATAAAGGGCACACAGTTTCCTTCACTAATGAAAGTCAAACACATGTTTGTTTCCACTGTTTTATTGTGTGCCTGTCGCGATAAGCAATTCATTGACTTATCGGCTCCAGAGTATTTTTGTTGGGTAATCTATGGTAGGGCTAACCCTACAGCGGTGGGGCACAAGTCAGTATTTGCAATGTAATTACATACACGCTATATCGCCCCCTTGACAGTGAGGTTTAGATTATTTCCCTCTCTCAATCCAAATTGAACTGTATGAAACAAAAAGGCACATTTGTCTTGTAGTAAATAAAAAGGGCGACCTGGAGCCAATCCTGCAACTTCCCCACAGGTGAAAGAGTTGACATGCTGAAAACCCAACCCCTGCACACATTCTGGTACTCTCTTGAGACGAAAAATAAATAAATCTATTACTACACGACATATTTAAAAAAATGAATGCCATTTTAGTTTTGTGTTACTTTGTTCTGAAAGCTGAACCTGCTGCTCCTCACAGAGAGAAGAGGGAAGAAGCTGTGAATTACTTTACATTGTGGATAAGGGTGGATAGCCCCCATTGTTCTGTGTGTCAACATGAAAGACAGCCCACACACCTATCAATCATCACACCGTGGGGTCTTATTTCATTACGTGTTGTATCGATGTATAGAGATGTACTACAGCAAAAGTATTCTCCGTCGGGACTTCCTGCAACAACACCACGCCGGTATCTTGATTCTGATTGGCCAGAAGACATTATCAAAGATGTTCTATTGAGAAGACGATCACTACCTGACAACAGTTTTCAAAACCGTTTCTCGTCTTCGGTATTCTTGTATTGGCGTGAGAATAGTTTGGGCAGCGTGAGAGCGTGAGATTGAGAGTGAAAGCGTGTCACACGCCAGATGCGTGAGAGTTGGCAACCCTGCGTTAGGGTGGTGGTGATTTTTTGTTAGATTCATGTTGATATATGTCTTGTAGTTATTTTCATATATTAATCATAACTATATTATATTGTGTCGCAAGTATTTTAAAGTCATGTGTATTATCATTGATGTGTGTTGCACTATTCTATGTAAGCAGTTCAAGCTATAGCACCCCTGTTGGTGGTAGCACCTGAGGGTGGGGGCTATATAATGGCTGCTCTTGGTGCCATGCCAGTTTGGTATTGTGAGTAATGCAGCAGGCCTTGCTGTGGAGCAAGTGTTGCATTTCATATGTGTTTAAAAATGCCCAAATGGTGGATTTGCTGCATCTGAAGCTTCCTGGTCATTCCAACAGGTGGTGTCTGAAGTGGGTTTGACCATGTGAAGAGGTGAAGATGACCAGAGGAAGGGAACAGTCTGATGAAGCGTGTCGAGAATGGGGCCTTCTCTCACCACAAGTTAAAGTGGCTGAAATACAGAGCACCAGTTTCATCTTTTTAGATGTTGCCACTATCTCCTGAAGACCACATTGTTCAGTTTATAACCACCTTCACTGCTGACACTTAAGGCTTTTTGCCCTGGACATCCAGCAATGTGAAACACCCAATTATCTGTACGTCCATCTGAAGGAAGTGGGCAAGAGTAGTCGGCCATGGTGAAGCCAGAGATGGAAGATTGGATTTTGGAGCATGATCGAAAGACTGCTGAGGAGTCTGAACGCCTTTCTGATGTTTTCCAGTCGTGCAGGAAGGGCAACAGAAGCTACAACCAGAACAGCTACGAACAGGTAAGTCCCGTGTGGGTGATGGGGTCTATGGTCATGGCAGTTTCAGGGTTTGAAACTATAGCAAATATTGTTTTTTGTAATGCTATATTCTTACTTCCTGTACTGATGTTGAGGTGAGCTTGAGGCTGTTTCCCCGAATCACTGAGGAACACTGGCTTGGAGAAAGGCCATTTGTTTCTTGGGCAGATCATGCTTTCTTTAAACATTGCATAAAGTTGGTAACCGTTGCATGGACAGGCATGTTTTTTGCAGTTTTGTAATGCCTTTGAGATCTGTTGGGTTATTTCAAGTAGTGATGGCGAGATGAAGCCGTATGAAGCTTTGAAGCTTTCCAGCCAATTGGTTCGCAAAAGGGTTCATCTCATGAGGCTTCATTTGAACACAAACCCCCCTGCTGGTCAAAGTGTGTAAAACAGGCAGATTTGACATCTCAAAAGTGTGCTCTATCTCATACCGAGTTCCCAAATGAGTAAAGCCTTAGAATAACTCTAAATAACGAACATAAAATCATATTTTCATGTTAACAATTTAGTATTTATTCCTGTTTAATTATTGTAATTGAAAAGCCTAAGGAGGCTGGTAAACATTGCAATCTAAAGCACTTCCTGAAGCAGTCACGTGGTATCGACAGGCAGCGAGGCTTCGTTTGTCATCGATGACGTCACTGGCCCAAAACGATACAAGCCTCGATACAAGCATCACAAAAAGCTTCGGCGATTACTCGACACACGCTCCGAAGCCTCGGCGCAATACGTAACATCATTATATTCAAGGAACAGAGTACAGAGCTCCTTTACAGCCATTTCAACTCATTGAAACATGTTGAGAGGATATGTGTGGAGGTAGTTGGGCCTTTACAAAGAGTATGTACTTCCTTTTCTAGTCATCTGAAACATCACTTTTTCATACCTTCATGTTAAACAGTTAGCTCATTTTTCTGAACTGGGTGGATGTTTTTATCTCTTAAGGTTTTATAACATTGAAAAACATTTGTGATGAACTACACTGAAAATCGCCTTTTTAAAAAGGACATTTTGTGCACAGTGAGAAGCACCCTACTTCATTCCATTAGGTGTCCATCATGAATATGCTAGCATGTATTAAGCTAATACAAGCTATTAATATTACATACACCATAATATACATACACTACATACTTAATGTGGACTCCCTGCCTCTCCGTGTACTCTTGCTGTCTTATACAGCATTTTAAAATGGACAGCTCAACTATGATTGTGGTAAAAAAAGAGACTTACATATTTAGGTATATTTATATGACTTCCATGTTTCTGAAAATAAAGTCTTAGCTGCGGATTTGATTTGTTATGATATCATTATACAAATTAAGTTAATTGCTAAGATGTTGGAACATAAGAAGTCCACTCTTGAGAGGTTTCTGCCGAGTTTTTATTTATAAGTAAAATTGTGTATTCAGATCTGAATGGGTTCTCAATGTTTCATGCTGCATCCTTCCACCAAGTTGCATACCAATCGGGCTACGAGTCTTAATCATGCTGAACTGAACCGATACCCAACCAACATCAGGAAGTCCTTGGTGGTAAGGTAGAAATAAAAAACCTGTTCTGAAAAAGACCTATGGTGTTCTTTCTTTCCCGTAACCAACACAGGACCTTACTTCGGAAACCACACACCTCGACCAAGGCTTTTTAAATTGATAAAACAATTCTGCCTTAAGAGGGATTATATCTCTTCGCTGGCCTGGGAGCGCCTTGGGACCCCCCAGTCAGAGCTGGTTGATGTCGCCAGGGAAAAGAAAGTTTGGGGCTCTCTGCTGGAACTGCTACCCCCGCGACCCGACCACGGATAAGCGGGAGAAGATGGATGGATGGATTCTGCCTTAATACCTGTGATTTGGAATATCCCCCAAATTAAACTGGTTCTCCCTTGGCCCATGCTACATCCTTCCATCACGTTTCATTACAATCGGACCAGTTGTTTCTCCTTTATCATGCTTACAAACAAACGAACAAAACCATGACATGTAATGTGATAAACATGACTTCCATGGTGGAAGAAGGGACACATATATCATACTCAGACTCATTATAATTACTAACTAATAATTAAATGGGTTTTCCATTTTTCATGCTCAACTATTCTACCTATCTTCATGAAATTAGCTCCATTGGGTTAGACCAGGGGTTCTGTGAGTGAGGGCCAATTTAGGTTCCCAATATTGGATTGAGGGCCGCCCAAGAAAAAACGGAACACAAAATAATTCCAAAACAAATCCTTTCTTTATTGTACTAACCAATTATACATACAGAATACATTAAGAACTTGCAGAGGACACAAAGTTGCGTTATCTACAGACAGTGACGAGCTAAAATCGCTAGCTAACTCCCGTTTCTGATTCTGATAACTTACAACAGATTTTCCGCTTAACCGCAACACGCGAGGTGCCTAGTTGCCATGCAACCAGTAGTCTAGCAAACTTTCCACAAGCTGTCATTCATAATTTAGGCATGACAACCCAGGGGGCGCAGTTTTACCATTCTTAAATTCCATTCTAATTCTTACTAGATACGACCCATGGAGGATTAAAATATAACGCATGCATTTCAGCGTGTCACATTAACTATCGCGGGCCGCCAGAAACATTTCCGAGGGCCGCCATTGGCCCGCGGGCCGCACTTTGAGAACCCCTGGGTTAGACCAAAACCAACTCTGAGGGAACTACTAGTATCTACTCCTAAGTAACTCCTACTAGAAATATATTTAAAAATCTACTGTGACGATATCTAGCCAAGCCTCGGACTCTCCTTCATCTCCGACCCCCATTCATTCAGGCTGATGGAGTTCTCCACATGTTTAACTAGTTGAAATCTTTGTGATCACGCTAATTCAAAAGCTCCTGGATTGGGCATAGGATATTATTTTTGACCAAAGGAACGAGTCAAACGGACTCGGGTTTGATGTTCAGGACGTAAATCAAAGACTTATCATTCCATTTGATTTCACCCGTCAACCATGGGGATATTATTAAGAGCTATCAAAGAGCCCCAATTGAAACCTTTTTGCTGCATGAGAAAGCGTACCCTCTTCCCCACCACCCGTTCAGTCCTGCTTAGGGGAATGATATGAAGGGAAAAAAGAAGAATTTCATTAAAAAAGAGGGGGGGGGGAGAATATTATTAACACCAAGCGAGGCTGATTAAAGTTTAATGGCGAGCCAACAGTCTTCAGGCTCTCTCGAACAGTGGCTTCAACAGGTCTTAATCTCCAGTGGCTGCCAAACAAACGCCTCGATTGAAATGGAAGTGGGTTAGAAACAGGAGAGAAAGTATTGACTCCTTCCACGCCCCGTCCTTCTTGAGGAATCAAAGCCGCTGACTTTAATGGGAATCAATAGGTTTCCACATCTTTTTGGTGTGTGTGTGTGTGTGTGTGATTACAGTGTTGGTCCGTCAGATCATTCAGTGTGCTCATTAGGATCATCCCTAGTGTTAATGTTCTCATCAGAACTCATCAATACATTATTTATGCCTCCAAAGGAAGACAAAGAGCTGGATCACGTGCTCCAGATCAATCGCCTTTCCTTCTGCGTACACTTATTCACTTTTCCCTCTTCTTCCTTGCACTTTCTTTCCAATGTCTGCTATTGTTTGTTCAGCTATCGTGTACATCTCGTCTATTTGCCTCACTGTCTCACTTTCTTTAACCTCTAGCATCTGCATCTTCACATACAAGTCAATTCCTCCTTGTCAAAGTCTTCCTGAAGTTATTTCAGTTATTTGGAGGCGTGTGGCACAGTGGATAGTGCCTTGGTGTTTGGATCACAGGTTCAAACCCCACTGCAGTCAGCATGTCGTTGTGTCCCTGACAACTCCAAAGTGCTCCTGTGGTGATTGGCCACAGTATTGAGCATGGAATGTAATTTCCCATCCTTCCTTCCTGCCTCCTCACTTCCCTGGTCTCAAACACCTACTCTTCTTCTGCCATACTCCCTTCCTTTTCCTTGTCTGAACCTCCTGTGACCGAAGATGTTCATCGTTGTTACGTGCCGTAGTGTGTGTGTGGTCGTGTGTGTGTGTTTTCCTCTCTCCCTCTGATTGTCCCCAGGTGCAGCCTCCCCCCAGGTGATCCGAATTAACAATCAGGACTTCCATATAGGACCGGAGGAGGACGGCAGTGAGGGCCTTCTTTCTCTCCTTCTCGTCTGGCTGCATGTGTGCAGCCTGTCTCTGTGTGAGACCCAGCATAGTTGTGTTGTTTGTTGTACGTTTGTGTTGTACTTTGGCTGGTGAGCCGCCCTACTTATTGACGCATTAAAACCTCACTTAAACTCCTTCGGCATTCCGTTTCCTCTCCTTTTTCTCTCGTCCGGCTGTCTGGTGTGTCGCTACTTCCCTTGGTACCCCTAGCTCTACAAGGGAACGTAACATGGGGGCTCGTCCAATCTTTGAGACAAAGAGTGAGTATTTGGTTGTTGGTTAGTGTTGATATTGTGTGTGGTGAGCAGTAGTGTATATAGGTGTAGGATTGGCTGTGAAATGATTTACTGTTGAACAGCTTCCTCAGTTTAGACAGGGGAGTGTCTAGCTGGACTGAATCAGTCCTTCCTTCAGGCACTCATTTTTTATTTTGCCTTTTTTATTTTCGGGGTAATCCTGGGTGGGGATTCATTCCCTGTTGGGGGCAGGCGATTCAGGGTTTCGGCCGCTGATGGTTGCCTTTAAAGTCGCCTCGAGCCCGACACGCTCCAGAAGATAGGTAGGTAAAGTTTGGTAGGCAGGATCTGGGGAAGTTTGTAAATAAATAATAATATTGGTAAGTAGCCGTTGCTATGGGGTCTAAATTAGATGCCAGGGTAAAAGTGCGTATGGCTCGTCTCCAGTGTGAGAGGGAGGAGCGTGAGCGTGAGCGAGAGTTTCAGCTCAGGAGGGAGCTGGAGATCAGGAAGCAGGAGCTGGAGATCAGGAAGTTGGAGGCAGACACTGCTGTCCGGATGCGTAAGCTAGAGCTCCAAGCAGCTGTGGTGGGTGATTCTGCCGTTACACCTTCAGGTTCTGCTGCTGCTTTTGATGTTGGTAGCAACATTCAGCTGGTCCCCGTCTTTCTTGAGTCGGAAGTGGAGATGTTCTTTGGTGCATTTGAGCGCATTGCGGCTGCCCTGCGCTGGCCAGACGACGTGTGGGCCATACTTGTACAGTGCAAGCTAGTCGGCAAGGCTCAAGCGGCTTGCTCTTCTCTTTCTGTCGAGGATAGTTTGGAGTATGACAAGGTGAAAGGTGCTATTCTCAGGGCATATGAGCTGGTGCCTGAGGCCTACAGGCAGCGTTTTCGCGGCATGAAGAAAGCTTCTGGCCAAACATACGTGGACTTCGCGAGGGAGAAGAAAGTCCTCTTTGACAGGTGGTGTAGAGCATGTACAGCGGATGACATAGCTTCAGTATGTGAGCTGATGCTGTTGGAGGAGTTCAAAAACTGTGTACCGGAGCGTACGGTAGTCTACCTGAATGAGCAGAGAGTGACTACCCTTCAGCAGGCTGCCACTCTGGCAGATGAGAGTGCGCTGATACACAGGAGCGTTTTGTTTCAGCAGGACCCTCCTCAGCGGGACCCTCCTCAGCGGGACACTTATCATAACAACACTATATGACGCCTTGAACCTGTATCTCCCTTCTACTCCCTACTCTGTCACCTTTCCTTCTTCCTGTTTTCCTCAACTCCATGTCCTTCTCCTCCACTTGATCATCACCTCCATTCTTTCGTCTCCTTCTTCCTCCATCATTTCCTCTCGTCTTCTCGCTCAAACATCATCATCCTCATCTTCTTCTTCCTCCTTCCTCTAAAACCAGTGTCACCACACACAGTCACCAGTATGAAGAACTGAACCATCACACGCACGGAGAATTTAAATTCATTGAGGGATTTATGGGCTGCGAGGCTTGTACGGTAATTCTGTTAACAAAAGGTATCCTTAGATGGAATTAAATATTTATCCGTTCTATGAATAACAATTGGCGAGGGAAGGGAGAGGCGGTGTTTACTTTTTCGGGGTTTGTGGGGAGGAGGGCTGATTCTGTTCTGCATCCCGCCTCACTGAGCTGATTGCAGAAAGGGGAGGTAGGGGAGGTTGAGGGGGGGGGGGGGTGTGACTGGACGCAGGCGGTCATTATGCACGGTTATGCGAGGAGTCCTGTTTTCGGCTCTAATCCTCACCGGACAGGAAGCGGAGCTGCCGGGTCTCAGCAGGGACTCGCGTTCAAACTCCCACTGTTTGTTTGTGAAGCAGGAGCTGTGGGGGGGGGGGGGGGGGCTGACCTCTCTCTGCTCCCTGTTACAGCATCTGTCAGATCCACATGTGCAGTCACGTGACCACATGGAAAGGAGAGGCCTTATACATGTGGATCGTAAAACCACCAGACTCAGGGACAGTTTCATCCCACAGGCCATGAGACCGTTAAACACCTGCACTTTTGAAAGAACATCCATAACATTCATCTGGCTGAAACTTATCAATATTCCAATTACCGTACTTTTCGGACTATAAAGCGCACCTGCATATAAGCCGCAGCAGCTAAACTGTCCGTCTGTCTTGCTCTGTTCTGTCTCTCGGTTCCACTTTGACTTTGGCGCGCTACCTGTCTCACTCTTTTCCGGCCTCCAGCTTTTCCTGCTGGAGCCCGCCGCTTAAAGGTGGCGGGCGCGGACCGGTCCTAGAGCCCATAGTGTTAAAGGTGGTTAATTTTACCTGTAAAACCCATAGATTTAGGAGGTCCCCTAGTGGCCGTTAGCTGTACACAAAAAATGGGGGAAAAAGTCGCGGCTTATAGTCCGAAGAGTACGGTAGTTGTATAAAGACTATTATTGCACTATTTCTATTATATTGTATTTGTACTTACTTGCACTATTGTATCTGTTTTATTGTGTTGGAGGAGCCTGTGACCTCAGATGTTCATTGTCATAACACTGTAGCTATGACAACAATAACAGCCTTGAATCCGGGGGTGACATATTGTTTAGTCAGATCTTCTTGCAGATTTTGACACTTCTTTTGGATGAAATATCTGACACAGTTGCAAAGTACAAAACAACTCAAATTAGAAGCTATTATGTCTGAACCTGACCTGAACGGAGCGCTTGTTGGTGTTCGGGGTTTGCAAAGTTGGCAAACTGTCACTCAATGTACCTAAAAGGTCAGTTTTATCAGCTTATTTTAACAAAGGGGTCGCATGAGTCCTTCCACAGATCAGTGGTAAACTATCTAACCTAGTAATATCAAATAAACGGACAAAAGAAAACTGATAATTATGAAGCCGTTGGACAACTAATGCCTGAACGACAACAAGCGCTCCAGCCCAACTGTGTGCGCCACTTTTTAATGTCCCCTGGTTTCCGTTGTGTTTTGAGCTTCTTGCCGCGTTTTGAATTGGTTGCTTTTCGTTTAAACGGAGCTTTCAGTAAACCCTACGCATGTTTATTCAAGTTGGGGAATGGTTTGTGTGTTGTCAAGTTGTCCCCTGATCCCAACAGCAACGCACTAGGTGTCGCCACAGCGTCCATTTCCGTTTTTATATTTGCATAGTTTTTTAAGCTTTCCCCTAATGGAAGTGGTTGTGGCGTGTTTGATCGTGTCGGCTGCCGTACCGAATAGTTCAAAGTCCCAAAAATGTAAAAGGAATTATCTTTAAAAGTCAACACAAAAGCACGGTTTCCTGACAAAGCCGTACCATTCAAATGTTAGTGATGCAAAAAGACATCTGTAACATTTTCACACATGCATTTACATTTGAATGTGGCTCATGACCCTGAGCACACAGAGTATACCATAACCACCACACGATGGCCCACTTAAAGCACTATGACATCTCAACACTATTAGATTCTTTCCACCTGCTTCTTGTTGATTTCTTTACATTTCAGCTTTGTAAACAATGCGATGTGATTTTACTCAGGGCGACCCTTTGCTGACCACATGCAGGGCGGAAACACTTTCCCACTCCTCCAGATATAGATCTTTTCTTTAATTACCAAAGGCCGGAGCGGCTCCCTGCTTTGCTGAGTGGAGCTGGCAGAGGCTGGAAACACTGGTTAAGCAAATTGGTATTTAACTGGAAACTTGCTGGCCTCCGAGTCTGCATTATTCATCCCCTAGACAAGAAAGTAGCGCTTCATACATCCCTTCAGCAGCAGCAGCCTCCAGAGCTGAGCGCGAGAGGGAGAGTGAAGGCGGACAGATATATAGGGCAGAGAAATAAAGCAACTCGGTCCACAAGGAGCAAATCCCCAAACACGAGCCCCAGCCAAGCACACACACATCCTCGTATACACACACACACACACACACACACACACACACGCACGCACGCACGCACGCACGCACGCACGCACGCACGCACGCACGCACGCACGCACACACACACACACACACACACACATCCTCGTATACACACTTCCATCCAGCTTACACACACACACACACACACACACACACACACACACGCACACACACACACACGCACACGCACACGCACACACACACACACACACATCCTCGTATACACACTTCCATCCAGCTTACACACACACACACACCCACACACACACACACACGCACACGCACACGCACACGCACACACACACACATCCTCGTATACACACTTCCATCCAGCTTACACACCCACACACACACACACACACACACACACACACACACACACACACACACACACACATCCTCGTACACACACACACACACACACACACACACACACACACACACACACACACACACACGCGCACATCCTCGTATACACACTTCCATCCAGCCTCCACACACACACACACACACACACACACACCACACACACACACACACACACACACACACACACACACACACACACACACACACGCGCACATCCTCGTATACACACTTCCATCCAGCCTCCACACACACACACACACACACACGCACACACACACACACACACACACGCACATCCTCGTATACACACCTCCATCCAGCCTCCACACACACACACACACACACACACACACACACACACACACACACACACACACACACACACACACACACACACAGACACACACCCTCGTATACACACTTCCATCCAGCCTCCACACACACACACACACACACACACACACACACACACACACACACACACACACACACACACACACACACACACACACACACACACACCCTCGTATACACACTTCCATCCAGCCTCCACCACACACCCACACACACACACACACACACACACACACACACACACACACACACACGCACATCCTCGTATACACACCTCCATCCAGCCTACACACACACACCACCACACACCACACACACACACACACACACACCACACACACACACACACACACACGCACACACACACACACGCACACCCTCGTATACACACTTCCATCCAGCCTCCACACACACACACACACACACACACACACACACACACACACACACACACACACACACACACACACACACACACATACACACACACACACGCAACACCCTCGTATACACACTTCCATCCAGCCTCCACACACACACACACACACACACACACACACCACACACCACACACACACACACACACACACACACACACACCTACAACACACACACATACCAGCCCTCGTATACACACTTCCATCCAGCCTCCACACACACACACACACACCCACACACAACACACACACCACACACACACACAACACACACACCACACACACACACACACACACACACACACACGCAACCCCTCGTATACACACTTCCATCCAGCTCACACACACACACACCACGCTATCACACACACCACGCACACCCTCGTATACACTATCTTCCATCAGCCTCCACACACACACACACACACACACACACACAACAACACACACACACACACACACACACACACACACACACACACACACACACACACACACACACGCACACACCCTCGTATACACACTTCCATCCAGCCTCTACACACACATACACACCACACACACCACACACACACACACACACACACACACACACACACACACACACACACACACACACACACACACACACACACACACACCCTCGTATACACACTTCCATCCAGCCTCCACACACACACACACACACACACACACACACACACACACACACACACACACACACACACACACACACACACACACACACACACACACACACACACACACCAGTTATTGGTTTCTCTGTCAGTTTGTTTCCGTCGGGTTGTTGCATTTGAAAGGGACTTCTGGGAAGATGAGTTTGCTTTTTAGTCCAAGTGGCCCAGCAGCCCAATTCTGACTTCTTTCCTGCAGCCTACTTTGCATGTCTCCCCAGTGAAATGGTGTGTGTGGTGTTTATGCTACAAATGCAAGAGTCCAGCGATACTCTGAGTGGTGCAGGGGGATCAAATCCACAACCAATCAGAGCGTGTTTCTTTGCTGACATAACACATTTTTACTCACCAGAATTCCTGCATTTGGATTGAATGACTTTTGGCTACATGCCATAACAACATGATGTTCACTAATGTTGATTATGGTGCACCTGCTGCATCCGTCAATAATGATGTGGAACGCATGGAGGCCTTATTTACATGTGTGCACACATGTTGAATGCTGATCATAATTCCCTTTAGCCTCAATGTGGGCTCACATCCATGTTGCAGCATCTGGGCTTATGCTGAAACCAGAACTCTCCTCTCGGCCGTCAATACATTTAATTTCATTAAAATTGTACTGAAACTAAACGCTGAAGTTTATCTGGTGTCCGTGCGAGAAACGGGGCTTCATGTTGTAGCCGCCCTACGTTTCAGGCATCCTGTCAGTTTTACAATGCATTATTGATGAGACATGATTAGAGAAGCCCATACCAGTGCGTCTCTTTGAACATATTGCTCTGAATTAAGTGGAAGTTCGTATTTATTGCTTGTTTCTTCCAGTTGCTTTTCAAAATATTGTGCTGGATTGCTTCTGCTGGATGCTTCTGCAAACTGCAGCTGGAGGACAATCCTTATTTTTATTATATTTTACACATGTTTAGACTCAGGCAGACACATAAGCAATACATGTGTGTTTTAGTAAAGTAAACTGAAAAATCCCACCTTCAAATGTTAAGCTTCACAATGCTTAAGGGAATTCCATGATATTTGACACAAGCTCCTAAAAGCAGGAACATGGATGCCATAAATGCGGTTTGCTAGAGATAAAAAAAGGTCACCTTCAACATATCATATCATTAAAATCCAGATGTTATTCAGGTAAAATAAACAGATCTGAGGCAGAATATTTCCCGCGGTTTTGATTAGCTGTTTCCGGTCTGCTGCAGGCCCGCGGGCTCCGTCATTATCTCTCTGCTGATCCGACCGGTTTACAGTATCGATGCGCGGATGGTCAGCATTCAGCAGGAGAGGCTGCTGCAGGAAAGCTGATTTATTAATAATTCCCGTGCGTGCATGTGTGCACATACGTTGGTAG
Organism: Pseudochaenichthys georgianus; assembly: GCF_902827115.2. Lineage (NCBI taxonomy): Eukaryota > Metazoa > Chordata > Actinopteri > Perciformes > Channichthyidae > Pseudochaenichthys > Pseudochaenichthys georgianus. Next base: position 3,663,015 of record NC_047516.1, read on the forward strand.
TGCATGCATGTGTGCGTGACAGGGAGACATTTGGGAAACATGTCCAGCAGTCAACCTGATCCCAGCAGTCCAAGGTGTGTGAATCGATGCTTTGCATATATCGTTATATTAAAGCACATAGACTATAATGATTATTATAAAAGTGATGGTAATAATAATGTAAATACTATAAATGATTCGTACATATTATGTGCGTATACTTATATATATATCAATGGTTTATTGTTAATAGCTGATTTACCTGCATGATTCTCGCTTATGTCTTCATGCAATTATTTTCAAGTCGATTTGGACAAAAAGTAAGCTAATTAAAATAGAATACAATTTAATAATGCGATATTACTTTCCCTGAAAATAGCCATTTCTAATATCTCGTTTATTTAACTTGTATCTGTTGTTTTTGTCCCTTGCCAAAAATTCCCCTTGGTAAAAGACAAGCATTACAAAAGATAAATACATTAAAATAAATAAAAAAGACCCACTCAGTGTGACTCAGGAGGCCTGCTATTAAAACAGCAGTAATCTAAAAAAAACACAGTCTTACAATAAGTGCAGTTATTGTATGTCTGTCTCTTCTTTCTGCGTGCGTTCTCTCGCGCGCACACACTGTATTTTGGGGAGGGGGGGCTCTCCTCGTGCACATTAAATAAAGATGCAGTTACAGGTTGGCAGAGGAAGATGAAACGTCTGCAGCGCAGCAGGTCGTTTTCACTTCTTGATTTGACTTTAACAGAGAAGATGACTCATGTTAACTTTACGCAGCAAATACTGTCTGTATAAACTGAGTGTAAACGCGGAATGAATATTTAAATGGCGGCTGTGTGCTACATTATTGATAAGAATTGAAATCGCATATTTAACGTGAAGCTTGACACAAACGAGACACACAGGCTATAACAGGGGAGCGATTCCGGAAATGTATGCCAATAATGAATCAAAGTGTATTTATTTACTGATTTAATATCAGTGACAGCCTGGCAACGTCTTCAGACATTAACTGAACCATTTGCTGAGGATTTATACTGTATCCTTTCCTGTCATTAGAATAACAGGTATTCTTTTTTAATTCGATCTAAACCGTGTCATGGCCTCTTTGTATTTTTGATAAACCTGTCAAACTCTTCTTTTTCTTCTTCTTTAGAAGAATGTCCCAATATCTGGGATTCCTGCTGTGTAAATATTGATATCGCTGCTACGATATTGTTGTGCTTTTTATAATTCATGGCATTGCATTTTTCATCGCGTCTGGAACGGATCAAGTGGATCCTGTAACTGCTTCGTTACGATCACCAAAACAAAATAATACAAATAAAATAATAAAAATTGATATAATAATGATAATACTAATAACATCGCACAATCTTGCATACACAATACATATGTTTCCACTTCCCTTTAACCCATATTTCATGCATGTGGTTGCATATGTTCCTTTCCCCCCAGATGTGTGTCTCATTATTGTCCTAACAATAAACAGTAATGACGCGGTGCTGCTGAATTAACGGAGGGACTGTCACTCCGCTCCCCGCCCATTAGGCCTCATCACCCGGCCGTTTGATCACCGCCTGGCCCGCCCCCGATGCTCATCAGGCCTGATTAGTTATACACTGTTCCTAATTATGGCCACCATGTTTTAATTACCGCCTCATATGCATAATGTCTTCACCCAACCTCCCTCACCTCCACACACACACACACACACACACACACACACACACACACACACACACACACACACACACACACACACACACACACACACACACACACACACACACACACACACACACACACACACACACACACACACACGCACACGCACACGCACAGCTCCTGCATCACCATTCATCCATCCATTCTTCTTTAGAAGATATTTAAAATGTTTTTATCATGCATGTTCTAAAAAAAATGCTGATTCTATTTTGTGTGTATGTGTTCCTCTATAAATTAACACTCCTTCAGATGGCTGAAATGCAGGCTTTATCTCCGTGCACCACTAATAAATATTGCATCGACACAATTGAACACTTCCACTGTGTGTTGGCAGCTTGCTTGCTTGCGCGTGTGTGTGTGTGTGTGTGTGTGTGTGTGTGTGTGTGTGTGTGTGTGTGTGTGTGTGTGTGTGTGTGTGTGTGTGTGTGTGTGTGTGCGTGCGTCTGTGTGTGTGAGACCGCCAGTGTAAACTGTTTTTGTTATCTCCATAACCGAACAATAACGGGTTGATACCCTAAAAGATACAATAAATAAAAACTCACTAATATCTACTGATTGAATCCCCATGTGTGTGGCGGTCTCACACACACAGACGCACGCACACACACACACACACACACACACACACACACACACACACACACACACACACACACCACACACACACACACACACACACACACACACACACACACACACACACACACACACACACACACACACACCACATCCTCCCCTTAATCTGGTCCTGTTCCAGCCACGCTGTCAATATGCAGCCGGCTGCCCCATGCACCACTGCAACCAAGCTGTGTGTGTGTGTGTGTGTGTGCGCGGTGGGGGTTATGTTTGCATTAGTGTGTGTGTTTGGGAGAGAAAGCCATAGTAATGTAACAGAGGGATGATTCTCCAAGGCCCCGGCGCTGCACTCAAGACTTGGAGCTTCATTAAAATTTCATCGCCGCAGCGCTCGGCCAAGGTCTATTTATGAAAATGCGCTTCCTCGCTTCGTGGAAAACACAAGCCGGAGAGGAGTGGATGGAGTAATCTGAAAGAGAGTGGAATTAACGGCATCTGATGCTTAGTCCTAAGGATTCTGCTCGCTTCTGGGCATCTATCACGAAGTAGGCGTACTAGTGCCGGTGAGGGACCACACACTGCAGAGACCACACAGCTGACTCGATGTGTATATCTTCCCTCGGTGTTGAGTAAGACTGAATTGCATATTTTAAAGTAGCAAAAGCACTGGAGTGTTGCATTGAGGCCCACGTTCTGTATCTGTACCTGTAACATTTCATTTACAAATATACCCTGCAGAAGATGAAGATGCAGAGAAGATAATAAATCACCTTATTTATCCAAATGCATGTCTGTGTACCAAATATGTATCCATTGCTTTGACATCGACTTAATATAGGAAATGTCGTGCTGCATGGACGGGCTTCTATTTCCAACCAGGGCAGTCGTTATCCTGCACCTACATCATGGAGTTTCTGATTTGGTGGGAATTTAAAGCAAGACGAACAACATATCTAATATTTACATTTTGATAAGTTCTCTAAGTTCTTTAACATTGCCTTGAAAGCATGCTTGAGTTTCCAGCAGGAGAGGTTGCAGGGAATACACGTGGGTTACCTCAACAGTGAACAGTTTGCAGATACATTCAACACTAAGTCTGGTTGTCATGCCAATAAAAAGACGTTACCTGATCTCTGTTCTGCTCTCTTTAAGTGGCACACGACCTCTGCGATACCTGAGGAATGGTCATTGTCCTTTCTTTTGCATATGTGTGTAAATTGTTTAGTTGCGTAGACATAGTAGACCCCCACTCATCACTAACAAAGTTTCCCCATTGAGAATGGTTGGCCGACATGCCGTGCTCTGGGACGACATTCAATCGCTTTAAGCAACCTATGTTTTTGTTTTTGTGGCCTCTTGTGGTCATGAGCATAATGACAGCAATGTGAGATCAGAGTGGACGGATGGGCATGCTGAGTGTCTGGTTTGAGAGAAGACACAGGTAGCATCAGCGTTTTGCTAATGGGCAACTCAAAGAGTATCTTACATCAGGAAGAGAGGGACGTTAAGTGTGGAGACTTTTTTTTACTAAGTTAGATCAGTAACAAAACGTATTGTTAATCGCAGTTGTTTAACTCAAGGCTAGCGGTGGCCATGTTGTTATACGACATATATGAGAAGTACACATCCTTGTGTTCACTGTCTCTGTTTCGTAGATTGTTTGGAAACCATTGTGCGTCCCGTGTCGTTGGTAACTCTTCTTTGCAACAGTGGCACCACCAATCAGAGCACTTGGAAAATGCTTTGGGGGATAAAGTAAAAAGGCTGTCTGTGTTAAACTTTGCTGGGTGTGGGTGTGCACCAGAGAGGCTACATCACTTCATTTCCCATTGGTAAGCATCAGGATGTTGGCACACAGCCCTGCGTGTGTGTGTGTGTGTGTGTGTGTGTGTGTGGTGTGTGTGTGTGTGTGTGTGTGTGTGTGTGTGTGTTGTGTGTGTGTGTGTGGTGTGTGTGTGTGTGTGTGTGTGTGTGTGTGTGTGGTGTGTGTGTGTGTGTGTGTGTGTGTGTGTGGATAAGCTGCAGTCTGATTTGCTCTTGTTTGGATCTGAAACAGGACAACACAGCGGAGAAAAATGAGGCCTCCCGTTTCTTAATTATTTAAATCAAACAATTAACTACGGCTGCCCTGGGAAAAGCTCTTTTTATCCACTCATCCACAACAACAACAACAACAACAGCCACTATCCTGGGTGGAGCCTGCTGGAGAACAGATCACATGCTAAACACTGACCAATAGGGAAAACTGTCTTTTTTTGTCGTTTTTAATTATTAAACCAACTGTTTTAGACTGCAGGTGCTGTCGGCTGAAGTTAGGCTCCTAAAAAAGATCCAGGGATTTCTTCTAAATATCCACATAATTTGATTGTGCAATCTTTTCTAAAAACTGTTAAATAAACTCAATGTGCTTTGTTATAAATATTCAGGAAATTATTGGAATGAAATGAAATGAATTAAAGTTCAAAGCTTATTTTTAGTTCTGTATAATTTGCATCCCGTCACTTTGTCTCAGGAAAGTAGATACAGTGTTCACATTGATTACACGGTCAAATATATATAATTTATAGGCTTCAACTGGAGAGCAGCTCCACAATTAAACTTTGATGAAGCCATGTACTACATTCTTTGTTATGGACCAACATGCCAGCCACTGTCTGCCAGGCAAGAAGTAATTGTAAATATTGGATAACGCACAATATAAAAGTCAATTTTAATTTTGATGTCTTAAATATGAATAATCAATGAGCTGGTGAAATCCATCAGAGCAATATTCAAGTTATAAAATTCATAGTGGGGCTTAGAAAAACGAACTTTTTGTCAATATGTATTGGAATATTACTTATAGGATCATCATCGTTCCTTTTATTTGGAAGTATGTTACCTTTACCGTTATTTTCTGTCATCTCTGTCTTTGTCTGTTTGAGTATTTTTTTCTTGTTTTTTATATTTAAAAAAAAAAGAGGATGTGAAAGGGTCTTTTCTGTGAGATATTTCCCATCAAAACAAATGACCTAAGTAGGCCTATGTTCTCCTTCATGGCTCTTCTTAGAATAGGAATGGTGGAATTCTTGCTGTACAGCTCCTGTGGCCATTGCTTCAACCTGTGGCCTGTCGCTATAGTTTCCTGACTTGTAGTTTGTCGTTTGTATCTTGTAGCCTGCACCCTGTATAGAGAGGCGAAGTCCCGCCCATCTGCTTCCGCCCCATGGGACCTTATTTCGGAAAAAGTATGTATTGAAGTCAATGGAGAGAGAAAACACGTATCTCTCGATCCCGTTTGAATTGTGCCACGAATTACACATATGATGTTAGTCCATTTAAAAAATAATTTCCATGTCAAAAAAGTCACAGTTTGTCGTAAAACTGTTGAAATGTAAGACTATGAAAAATACGCAACGAGAAAAACTACAAATCCCAGAGTCCCGGTCCCGCATGCTGGCTCTTACGGACCGACTAACTCCCCTTGTGTGTGTGCAGCTCTCAACGTGCCCAGACGTGGAGTGATTTTCACCTCTTTTAATACTTTTCACTTCATTCTGAAAGAAAGAAGTGGAATGTTTCAACGTGACGGCCGTCTGGGTGTGTGGTGCGAGACGGGAGATGTAGTTCATTGAGCGGTTTCACACAATGTGTTACTTCACAGTTTTACGACACATTTTTATTTTTTTGACTTGCTAAATTATCTTTTAAATTGACAAACATCATATGTGTAATTTGTGGCACAATTCAAACGGGATCGTAAGATAATCTTTCTCTCCATTGACTTCAATACATACTTTTTCCGAAATAAGGTCCCATGGAGGTCCCGCGGAAAGGGAAGGGCTTTGCCTCTCTATCTTATCACTTGTATCTTGTAGCCTGCACCCTGCACCCTGTATCTTATCACTTATCTTGTAGCCTGCACCCTGTAGCCTGTAGGCTGTGGCTTATATTGTGTTGCCTGCACCCATACTTTGAATCTTTTAGCCTGTAGCATGAAGCCAGTCGCTTATAGTTTGTAGCTTGTAGCCGGATAGCCTGTAGCATAACAGATAACTTAGCATTTAGCTGTAGCATGTAGCTTGTATTGCTTGTATCTTATAACGTGTAGCATGAAGTCTGTAGCGTGTAGAGTCTGTAGCATGTAGCCTAGCATGTAGCTTGCAGCGTGTATTGAGTTACTCCGAGGGGATAAAGGCCCGAGCTGCTGTTGTACGACAGAGAAAAGCAGCTTCTTAACAAACACACTCAAAAATCAATAGTATCATAACAGCTGATATTTATTATTCATTAATAACGAGTTTATGGTGCCGACCTGCTGAGCTGCAAAGAGAAAAATAAAACACTGGTATAAATAAAATACACAGATAGGGAATTTCATGGCACTCTGGTTTGTTGATGCTTAAATAGACACCTTAACCCTACATCATTCTTTATTTTTCTATTTCCGGATAAGTATACAGCCATATTGTTAATGCATGGAGGCATTTGTGTTTTTTGTAATCTGTAAAAATAAATACTGCACATATTCTGAAATGAAGACTCATGCACACAATGCTTATAACTTATATGATATGCACTACATGAATCATGCACAATTATTTCCATATGCTGCTCTCGTTTAATACTTTTTTTTAAATGTAAATATAAAGCACAAGTGTACATTTTTTTAAATTATTACTTCATATTCATTTTAATAATTCGATTTATACAAAATACACTGCTCTGAAATGTGTAATTAGTTGTTTTGTTCTTGTTCTTTTGAACTCATAAGCAGATACGTTTTATGTCTAACAGAAATATAACTAGATGAATATTTGGCTGAATTTATGAATAAAATTGATACTTTGAACTTGAATCTGAGGGACAGAGACATCCAGACATCCAACTTGAATCGTGTAGGAGACAGGTGGAGTTTTATATGTTGTTTCACAAATTTCACAATTTTGTTGTATGCAGAAATAAAATAGGCCTATAACCTCAAAAAAGAGTCGGAGTGGGCAGCTAACATTATGAGTCTGATCATGGCAACAGTAACATTGAGAATAATGTCCAAGGTATTCTTTTTTTTAGAAACGGGGGGTTTCTATTAAAGGTTAATTTATTTCAGAAACACTTTTTGTTATATTCCACGGAAAGCTCTTAACATCCCGATAGCAATGAATACATACAAAAACGTCATCTATGGAAGCCGTAGGTAGTACTGTAAAAAGCACGACCAATCATCTGAGCCGGCCCGCGTAAAATAACTGGATGGCCTACCTGCCTGTCAGCCATCTATCTGTGCACAAACTTATCTCGTGCCCTCATTGGTCATGTGCGCGTTCGTGTGTTTTGGTGGAGGGGCTCTGTAAGGAAGGGGCAGATTTTCCCGGTTGTGTATTTTCAAGTTCTAGCGCACTCGAGCTGGTTTCCCCATTCTTACCCTTTAAGCTGATAGTTTACATTCTACTATGCACCTGCTTACATTTGACAAACAGTTTGCAGTAGTTTAAGAATCATTATCCTCTAAAATAATATTTAATAACATTATAAAGAAATGTTTCCGTTTCTGTATTTTCCTGAAGTAGGAAGACTTATACAAATATTGGGGAATTACATTTAAAGTATAACGAATTGTTCAGGGTGTCTGTCAGGGGACTAGCTTTTCTTATTTAGTCTAAAACTCTCAGTCTAAACTGAAGCACTGGGTGTCCAGCTCAAGTCAATCGATTACAGATTTTCTCGAGCAGAAAAATAAACATGTTTTGTATTTATTGTTGTATCAATGCCGTTGTTTTTTTAGTTGAAATGTGTGTTTATCGGCTCCACTCTCTGTACGGTATTTCCTGTTAGTCTGCTAAAAGCCTCGGACAGATAGAGCTGCTGCCCTGTCTGCGTAGTGCTGGATGTGATAGAGCCGTGTAGTCTTCATACCCGGCCAAGTTGATCAATATTAGAGTCACTCAAGTATCAAATCCTATTCATCAGCTCTGGGAAGCAGCTTCCAGACGGACCTCCTTCACCTCCAGCTTCTCCTGTTTCAGAGGAGCAGCTGCTCTGCACCAAGCTCATGTTGCAAAGTCCATTAAATCTATCTATAAGAAAAGACTATTAACACCTCTATCAGCAAACATAGGTGAATGTGATGACAAGCTGATCACATTTATCGATTTCTAAAGAATTAAACAAATATAAATGGTCGTTTTGATTAAAAAACGTAAGATGTTTTATTATAGTAAAGCTCAAAAGACGTTTTATTTATTTTGATTTTCAAAGAAAGGCTGTCAGAGAACGAAGTAAAACGTGCACGGTTTATTTCAGCTTCTGTCGTTTACACAGACACATTTAAAGCACACAAATGAAATATGATTTTTTTCCCCTCCAAAATAAATAAGTTAAATAAATGAAATAAATTAAAGGGCATTATAAAGAAAATAAAACAAAACATGACATTTCTCAGAAGTGTTGAAAAAAATGTATAAATAAATAAATAGGCCGATTATTTCCCTTCATTGGATTATCTACAAAGTGCGCTCCACAAAGGTGTCAGAGATAATCATAATAATAATAATAATAATAATACATTGCATGAGGACAAAAGGGGGATAAACAAATTAATAATAATAATAATTTGATTGTCAAAGCATCCTTGCAGTGAACATATACAACTGGTTTACACATCAGTGACTTTGTCTAGGCCTAGTTCGCCATTAAACTGGTGTAAGAAACAACAAAAAGGAAAAAAACACATTTCAAAACAAACAAAAATGTTCCTATTCGTCTTTTTTTCTTTTTCTGTTTAAGCGTGTGTGTTTGCGTGTGTCTTTAAATCACCATGAACGTGCCAACACTTGCGTAATGAGGTAGCCACACAGCTATACCGTGTGCATGTGTCGTGCGTGTGTGTGTGTGCCTCTCTCTTATTGCAATGCATTCACTTTTAGGGGGGTTATTTTCATATTTTGGGAGACAAAATAACCCCTCTCCCCTTTTACGAGTAAACCATGCAATGGACCACAGTTAGTGTGCCTCGTAAATTAGCCATTTTTACTCGATTTGTCCCAAAAAACTATTGAATTCCCGACAGAAACAAACACCTGGGAGAAAAGACAGAACATCCAATACATTTCAATGAGCTTTCCACACACGGAGGTGCAACATATTCACAAATATGTACAATGATAAATATAAAAAAGCTATTCGGACTAACGAGGTCAGTTTTTCCTCGATTCCCGCCATTATTATGATTATTTTTTGTACAATAATTGCCATATGAATGAATGGGACGGAGCAATGTTCCCCTTCTTTTTCTGATGACCACTTGTCTGGCGTGTCTCAGAGAGAATTCTGTGGAGAAACATAAAGATTTGAGAGTTTCTGGACAGGATCTCAGTCTTTCTCCGATAGTCCCGACGCTCCGTCTCCACTGTCAGAATACAAAAAGATACACCGTTGAATCCAGTGGTCTGTGAAGCTGCGCGAGGCTGAACCTTCCAAAAACAACAACAACAAACAGTTCCTGGTTATACTGAGTGGATCAAAGTCGTCAGGTGTCCCACGTCCTCGGAAATATAGGCCTGGAAACTCCAGAGACGTGAAGCTGTTTCGCTTCGTTGAATACTTTCTGGGGAAACGTTCCCACAGCTCCTTTGCGAGACGGTCAACACTGTAATGAAGACATGTAGTCCCTTATTTGTCTTCAGCGAATTCAGCCATTGAGGAGAAACAGCATATTATACGTTTTCGATGAAGGTTCATTTGAATTCTTGAAGGCGAAAAACTTAATAAAATGTGACTTGTTAGTATGGATTTTTTAAGTGCGCACGAGGCCAGCAGGCTCCCCAGTGTACGTGTTGTTCTGACAGTGAGCAGCAGCAGCAGCATCTTGCCTCTGATTTGTCTTTGTGTACACGGGACAGAGACCCTAGTGCGTCGCAGAAAACTTCATTCGTTTCTGCTTTTGCCTCTGATTGCAAAACCAAACCCGGACCACGTTCTTCTTCAGGTCCAGCTTCTCCGCGATGGCTGCGATTTTCTCCGACGAGGGCCTCGGCTGCACGGCGAAATAAGCCTCCAAGGAACGCTTTTCCGGGGCTGCAATTGACGTTCTTTTCCTCTTCTTATCCCCACTGCTGAATATCTCCGGCTTGTTCATCTTCTCCCTCTGCGCCCGCTCCGCCTCCTCCAGCCAGGCCTCCAAGATGGGCTTCAGGGCCACCATGTTGTTGTGCGACAGCGTCAGGGACTCGAACCTGCAGATGGTGCTCTGGCTCAGACACCCGACCCCGGGGATCTTAAGGTTTGCGAGCGCGGAGCCCACGTCTGCCTGTGTCACCCCGAGTTTGATCCGCCTTTGTTTGAACCTCTCCGCGAAAGACTCCAGCTCCCGGGGGTCTGGCTCTGAATCTAAGCCGCCGGACCCCAGGGAGCTGTGGGACAGCGCGTGCTGGTGCATGTTCATGGACTGCTGGTGGTGGTGGTGCTGCATGTGCTGGTTGATGGCCGACATGTGGGCCGCGTGCGCTTGGTGCGAGGCCGAGGAGCAGACGTCCGAGCCGGACATGCCTCCCAGGGAGATCCCCGGCGTGAGGTGGTCCAGCAGATCTCCATCCAGAACCTGCGCGGACTGGTGGTGTCCCGGGTGGTGGTGCGAGCTGAGCACGGAGGGGTGGTGCAGGTGCCCGGAGGAGGAATTGGGGGTGCAGGCCATGCTGGTCATGGTGGTCATGGTGTGGTAGGTGGCGTCTGGTTTGAACGGGTGGCTCTTCTGGGCCACGATGTCCACCGCGGCCAGAGCCTCGGCTCTCTGCAGCAGAGTCTCATCGAAGCCGGCGAAGATGTTGCCCTGCAGCTGCGGAGGGAGCAGAGAGGGCCGGTCAGAGCAGGGCATATTACTTTATTTAACAATATTTAAACTATTTATTTTTCCCACTGCAACATGCAAACACTTTCTATGCATTAACATTAAGTACGGGTTATTTTAATTTCTCTGTAGACATAATGTAAACATATTGAGAAAACCACAAAACTAAATCATTTTTAATTCAAAATGTGTGAAAAACCAAGTGAAAAACGAAATGTCAATATCCTTATCCAGAAGTCCGAAGTTGTTCATATTTAAATATCACAAAACGTTGGATCATTTTACATAATTTTCCAAACGTAAAAGCCTCGCAATATCTAACCGTGAGTGTTACATTGAACAAGATTAGATAAACAGTGGACATGTTAAAGTTACATCTCAACTATTATATTTCAAATATCTAAAATAGCTTTGAGAGATTAAAAGCACAGACAACAATTTAATTTAATTCCCATGCTTCTTCCACCAAACTGAACTCAGCTCAGCTCTGCCAGAAGGTGTGTCCGAGTGGATGGAAATTCATTTAAAATTAATATTTACGATCTCCTGAATAATTTCTGCGGACAATGAAATGAGAAGAGTTTGAATATGAATGTGACAATATGAGATAACACGTGCTGAGAAAATCCAGCCCTCGTGTTGTCCTCTTCTGTTTCATATTTGACCTTCTCTCACTTTCAGCAGCACATCTCCTGAATGTGAGATGTGGCTTTTTGAGCGTCTTTACGCACCGACTTCCTGACATTTAAGTAGCCAAATTGGTGTGTACTCTTCTCTTCGAGCTTCTGGTGACATCTGATCTTTTGTATTCAATTCTATATTTAATTTGTGTATTTATTACTCTTTATTTAAATGTGTGTTACACTCATTCAATTTTCTCAAGCTTCCAAATTTGACACATTTCTTGCCCTCTGTTTTCTGGTGCGTAAAAATGCTGACTTTAGTGATCAAAATATGTGTTTCTTATGATACAAAAAACTACTTTTGTATATCCTCGAAATGGACAGGACATAATATTACAGTTCTAAAGCAAATAGATCCGAATAAAGGTCCACAGTAAATGCACTGCAGTTCTTATCCCATATCTAACCATTTACAAGCCTTCCTCTGTGAAGTTGACAGATTTACCAGACAAAGTACACAAGTTATTCCTCCTCTATTTCCCCTGACATGTTGAAGTGTTGTCGTTTGCATATGACAGGAAGTCAGCAGCAAAGGAGACTCACCGATTGTCCGGGCAGGCAGGCCCTGCGGATGGCCTCGGAGCTGCTGTGCAGAGGGTTGTATTTGGGCTCGTGGAGGATGGGGTGCATACTGAAAGGCTGCTTGCTGTTCATGGACATCATATTTGCAGAACTGGTGGGAGCTTTCGCTTTCTGTCGTCCTGGTTTCAGATCCTTGGTAGACTTTCTAAAAAAGAAACACCCCTGAGAGGAAGAGCAGCCAGACGCGTTGCAGGAAAAGTGTTTAGCTTTAAAAACAGAAAAGAGGAGGAGAGGTAAGTCCTGGCTCCTGCGGATCTCCTGTCTCCTTTTCGCCTGTGACTGAGTTCTAGAATAAAGATGATCCTCGCCTCCAGCTCCTATATTGGACCACAGCCGTGAAGCCTCCTCCTGATTGGTGGAACCTCCCCCCGCCCTCTGCACACCTCCACCAATCAGGAGGAGTTATCCGGCTGCAGCCACTCCTCCAAGCGTGCCTGGCTCCCTGGAAAGGATGCTGTGAGGGTTCAGAAATATATTCAAATCAACACGTGAGGAAATAGGCTCCCCACAGTTAGACGAAACAGGCATGGTGTTAAAGGAGACATTGGCTTTTAAAATGACCGTGTTAGACTGCCTTACCCATATTGATCAAAATATAATATGATAAATTACTTTTTTTCAAAATGTCTGGATTTAAAAAATATATATAATTTAGTTTGTTGGCATGAAAGTGTTTTGTCACAGCCAATGTTTTTAGTTGGACCCTAAAACATTCATCTATAATGACATGTTCTGAATTTACATTTGAGCATTTCGTTTTGGTTCAGAAGCCCATCAGGATCAGATCGTGATATTGTCAGACATTATGTTTTGTGTTATGAGTAAATCACAATTAATCAATATAATAAATTCATTCTTTATGCATCTTTATAATCCCATGATATTACAGGAAATATTAAATATGACTGGAAAAAGACAGAAAAGCAATTAATCAATTAACCAGAGAGTACGTGCGCGCGTGAGAGAGAGAGAGAGAGAGAGAGAGAGAGAGAGAGAGAGAGAGAGAGAGAGAGAGAGAGAGATTCAGCTGAAATTATTAATTGATGTAGGAATTCCTCTGCCTGAACCCCATTCACTTTCTTGGCAATTAATACATTAATTAATCATGCTTCATTTACTTTGTGGCCGTAGTAAAGCCCCTCCCCCCGATCTCTCTCTCACACACACACACACACACACACACACACACACACACACACACACACACACACACACACACACACACACACACACACACACACACACACACACACACACACACACACACACACACACACACACACACACACACACACACACACACACACACACACACACACACACACACACACACACCCTCTCTCTCTCTCAATTAAAGAATAAACAAGTCTGAACGGGAACTAAAGAGCGCGAGCAGCAGACGATGAAATATTTACCGATGAGCCTCGCGAGGTCAGCGGGGCAGCAACCTGTCAATCAAAAAGGGGATTTCCGGCAGACACGCACGCGATAAAACGGAATAATTATCCCAATAATCACCTAAAGGAGCTCCCGAGGGGGGGAAGGGTCCGGGGGTCTTCAGGTAATCCCTCTATGTGTGTGATTATCTGGCTGTTGCTACATGTACTATAGGCTAATAAATAATAATAGAGCTTCTTCTCCTAGCGTTTTACAAAACACGAACCATCTTATTTCCCAATTGATTAATCCGTTCAATTTCTTGTGAACATTGTGTACGTTTTATTTTCCATTGTCATATTTTGTTTACTGTTCTCAACATTTCCTGTTTGAAATTAAATATGAATTAAACCAATCAGTACACTGATCTATATGTTTTAGTTGCAGTGATGGCTGTGTTTTTATTTGCAAATTAAATCAGTTTAGGAGGTACTTATAATGCACAATGATGGTAATACAAAGAGTTTAATTATCAGTCTTTAAGTAAAGATCGGTGTATTTTAAATAGATATAAGGACAATTTGACAATAATAATACACAATTATAAATATGAAATCCATGTGGAAGGAAAATATGTAAGGTGAACATTAAAGGTGGGGTATGTAATTTATTTCAGAAACACTTGTTGTTATATTCCATGGAATGTTCTTAACATCCCGATAGCAATGAATACATTAAGTGCTCTGACAAAAAATACATAAATAAATATCATCTGTGGAAGCCGTGGCGCTGTAAAAAGCACGACCAATCATCTGAGCCGGCTAAAGTAACTGGATGGCCTACCTGCCTGTCAGCCTTCCATCGGGGCACAAACTTATCTCGTGCCCTCATTGGTCATGTGCGCGTTCGTGTGTGTTGGAGGAGGGGCTCTGTGAGGAAGTCTGAAGGAAGTGGCAGATTTTTTCCGGTTGTGTATTTTCAAATTCTAGCGCACTCGAGCTGGTTTCTCCAAAATGACATACCTCACCTTTAAGTACAAATATCTAATAAATATCTATGCATGTTTCCCTCCGCTGAACATTTCCTTTTTCGTCAAGGTCAAGGTTGCTTTTGTATACTTAAAAGTGATTCACAACAATGAATTATTATCAGTATTTAGTATAGGTCCAATTGAGAGTTTACTCCTTATAAAAGTGACAATTTATTGAAAAAAAAGGGAACATGTATATTGGCAGAAAATAATTCAACAGAAATGTGAAAGTATATTTAAATTCAATTGCCAATTATGCTATTCAGATTCAGTTTTTCAATGCAATTATTCAAGACTATCATGCAAATTCAAATGATGTGAATCAAATTATATTTTTAATGCAATTATTCAAGTTTTGCAATTCATATTCAAATATAGATGATTCAAATTCAGTTTGTGGTGACGCATGTTTAGCACATATGAAGCAACATCAGATGCATGGTGACTGTTTCCCGAAGCGGTACAAGCTGGAGGTGCAGCCGGCGGACGGTAACTCTGCCTCTCTCCTCTGTCCCGGATGAAACTCCAGCCCCGGCTCAGCGGCTCCTCCACAAAAAGAGCAGCAGTGTGGGTGTCAGGCAGCAGGAAACCTGAGCGAGGCCCTTTGTCCCGCTGCAGTCATGGCCCTCCAGAGGGTCCCCAGCACCCGCTCATCAAATATACATCAGGAGGCAGGACGCTCCTCTGGGAAGGCGACACCGGACGGCAACACGCAGGGAGTCCAGCTGGGGAGGGGAGAGGGAGAGGAGGGAGGAAGAGTTCAGGCTCAAGGAGGAAGTTCAGACTTTAGGTCACCACTTACTTCCAGAGAAAGTCACCTGCAAAACGAATGTCACCATGTTGACAATGACCAGGATGAATGTTCATATTTATATTAAATGTCTCTGACATGTTTTCATACTTTAATGTTCAAAAAGCTCTATTTCACTGCTGCAGCACCTCTTTTCACCCTCTGTCTAAAACCAGGGACTAGTCCTGATTGGTTAGCTGGCCGGCTCTGTTGTGATAAGTCAAACGCTTAGAGATGTCCCGCCCCTTAGCCCACAATGTGTTGGAGCACTAGCTAATACAAGCACACGTGTTACATAGTGATGTCACTATGTTCAGGAAGTAAACAAAGGACACAAATGGAGGCGTTTTTAGGCAAGGGGGGGGGGGGGGGAAGTGTGCGAGAAACTCCCGCCACACAGACCACAGGAAAGGAAAACCCAAAAAGCATTATACAAAATCAAACAACACAAGAACTGTCCATTTAAATGTAGAAAGCTTAATTATATCTCTGAACAAATTTGCATTAAATGTAAAATACCAAATAGTATTGAATGAAGAAGTCAAAACATTTGGGATAGTAAACTAAAATGTCACGTGCACAACACCTTTCTTCTTCTTAAATGTAGTTTTCCTTGTTTCTAAGCGCTCTCAGGGGGACGTGTGCAGCTTCTCAACGTGTGTGGTTCTGTTGATGTGCTGTAAGTGAAACGTGTAATTATCTGAATGCACTTTTGACCAATATACTATTTGTGTGTAGTGTGCACGATGGGCCCTTTGGGGTCAGCTGACCGGCGAAGCTTTCAGCGAGCAGAACATGGCCGCCACACTGCGCATTTCTGCCACATTTAGCAAATGGACACTGAAGCGCAGCCCACATCACCACAGTCTGAAGGCCTCACGTCGCCTCCTGCTCTCCTTCCCTTCCTTTCCGTTCACTCTTGTCCTCCTTTCCTCCGACTCTTTGCTTCTTCCAGCTCTGAATTATTGATAGCGAGTAAAATCTGACGTTGTAAACTTTGCGACCATTCACCAAATCGGCCTCGGCTTCCCACCGAGGGGCCTGCCGAGGGGTAGGCGGTGTCTAACCACACACTTTTAATGTAATTGCCTGTAGAGTTCCTTGTAAATATTTCATTGTCTGCCAGTACAAATTAAAGACACAAGGCTGGAAGGAAAGGTTAGTTGGTTCGCTCGGGGAGAGATCCTCAGCACTTTACCTGCGCCTGCAGGTTCTGAAACACGTTTTTAGTCTTGTTTCTAGAGGAAACCCACTGAGAGGCTGTGGTGGACTGTCTTTCTGCCCGACTTAGCTTTGACTGATGACACCAACTCATCCGTGTGTCTTCAGCAGATCATCATGCTGAGTGGAATAATGGTGGATGACTTGTTTGACCTAAAAAAAGTGAAAAAACAACTTCGCCGCTCTTAAGCTACGTTGTTAAATTGCATGTAACTGTGTGTCAGTTTTGTTAGCATGGAGTGCAGGGACCATCGAGGGATTTCGCACAACTAAAACATAAATGTATCTCGCAATGTCAGTTTACCTGGTAAAAGAAATCAGGGATTTTTGCCTAAATGTTTTAGATAGAAATGTATTCAAACATATTCTTGGGTTCCTATGATTGAATGAATGCACAACCCAGCGGAGCCTTGATTTCAGGTGATCCATACCAGCGGAAATACATTTTTAACCAATTTAATTCTTTGTTCCGAATGTTGATATCCAAATACCATTCTGCATTTGGATTAGCCATGTTCTTCTGTTAGGAACACTGTATTTTCAGAGTAATCGACATTTTGCCAACTGGCCCATCGTTGTTTTGGAGTATTGATGTTTCGGAATAATGGGACGTCTGCTTCTCAACACCAGCTATACAATATATGTGTGGAGATTGCCTACCAGCTGGGATATAAAGAAGATGGTAACGCGGCTTGCCAATGTTACATCGAGGAAAGGTCCACCGTTAACATCACATTTTGGTTCAATTAGTTGACTTTGCCCCTTAAGCCCCGGACACACCAAGCCGATTTTGGCCGTCGATGGATGTCAGGCCGACGATGAGCGTCCTGTCGCCCTACTCAGATTGGTGTGTCTCGCACCGTCGTGTTTTTCCGGCCGTGCCGATTGCCTCCCGATTCTACATGTCGAATCGGGAGGCAATCGGCCAAAGGCTGTCGGTCAAATAAATCACTCTGATTGGCTGTTCAGCTAGCGAATCAGTGCATGAGAAGTGAAACGGAAGGGAGGGACCCAAACAAACTATTAAGAAGGAGATTTCATTTACCTCCAGCTCTCGACTCAGGTTCGGGAAAGCCCCGTGAGCTTCTCGCTGTAGAGGGGAAATGGAACGCACGCTATTTGTTGTTTGTTTATATCACGCAGTCTGTTCTTCTTCTCTCGGTTATCACGCAGTCTGTCTTCCGGTTGTTGCCTCTTTTGAATGACGAATACACACTACCGCCACCTGCTGGTAAGGAGAGTTATTGCCACTCACGCATGCGCAGTTCGTACGTGCTTCTTGGCCGTCGGATGAAGTCTTTGCGGTGTGTTCCAGTGCGACACATGGCCGACACGCAGGAGACGCGAGGCGACGCAACAGTCGGGTCCGTCTGTGTGAGTTCTTTGGTGTCAGCTTGGTGTGTCCCTACCTTGAGACATTCTCTGAGTGAATAGGTCTTTGGTTTGTCGAGAAGAAATGGCAGCTATTTCACTGTCCTTAGAAACGATTATCTCATCATCATCACAGGACTGTTTTTAGACCTGCTGAAGAAGTACAGATGCAACTAATCTTAAAGGTCGGTTTGGCGGTGCATCGAAAAGAAAGAGAAAGAAAGAGTCAGAGAGAGAGAAGTAAAATATGCATGAAGGTGGTACTGTAAGCTGGGCGACCAGTACAGGATGTTACACTACTGGTGCTGCTTCAGCGGCCATGTTGTAAAATGTCTGGGGAGCACTGGTGGATTTGTTTTAAGCACGAGACGCGGTGGAACAGGAGTGCTTTCCAACCTTTAACCCACAAGTACAGGGTTTTATATCATGATGTTCTTGATAGACTGTCAATGATATAAGATACCATGAAAGAAATATAAGATTTGGAGCAGAAAATTGGTCAAATGTAAATTAAGATAATCATTTAAAGTTATACATTTGAAGGAAAGTATGTTGATGATTAAACATAGTTTCATATTTAAGGGAATTATGACAAAAAGTATGCAAAAAGTAATAAAGGAGTATGATTTTATTATTTTGTATTTTTTAATTTGGTATCTGGAATTCGGAAATGTCTCAAATCTTGGTATCGACTGCTAAACTTCTGGTATCTTGACCCTTTAATCCTAATTTGGATGGATCAACCCGGCTACAGAAGATGAAGATGAACTTTTATTAATCCCTCATGGGGAAATTATTTCTCTGCATTTGACCCATCCTAGTGTTAGGAGCAGTGTGCTGCCATTTTGAACAGCGCCCGGGGAACGGTGCCTTGCTCAGGGACACCACGGTAGCACTTGGTCTTGCCGGGACTTGAACTGGTGACCTTCCAGTTCCCAAGCCAAGTCCCTATCGACTTCGCCACCACCGCCCAAGCAAGCACCATTTGCCATGCTAACAGATTAGCAACCTCAGTATCCTTATAACTAAATTGACATTGCTCCTCCTTTATGTCCAATGCAACGTTAGGAAGTAGTTTGGTCTTTATGTCGGGAGGTAGCGATGGTAAAGGTGTTGTGACTTGTTGCAACCTGTAATAAATAACATTTGAACCATAACTTAGTTTTTTACCTATGAACATAGTCATTTTGTCGTATCATTGGCATCGGATATATTTCAGGGCTTTGCAGATTCATCCAATTTCAGCATTCTTACAAACATGGCCAAAACCTTCCTAACCCTAAGCCTAATTACAACTCATTAGCCAGGACTTAAGGCCCGGACACACCAAGTCGATTTTGGCTGTCGATGGGCGCCCTACTCAGATTGGTGTGTCCCGCACCGTCGTGTCTTTTCAGCCGTGCCGAAAACCCACTGATTCAAAGGCTGTCTGCAAAATAAATCACTCTGATTGGCTGTTCAGCTAGCGAATCAGTGCATGAGAAGCGAAACGGAAGTGAGGGACCCAAACAAACTATTAAGAAGGCAAATGTGAGATTTCATTTACCTCCAGCTCTCGACTCAGGTTCGGGAAAGCCCCGTGAGCTTCTCGCTGTAGAGTGGAAATGGAACGCACGCTATTTGTTGTTTGTTTATATCACACAGTCTGTTCTTCTTCTCTCGGTTATCACGCGGTCTGTCTTCCGGTTGTTGCCTCTTTTGAATGACGAATACACACTACCGCCGCCTGCTGGTAAGGAGAGTTATTGCCACTCACGCATGCGCAGTTCGTACGTGCTTCTTGGCCGCCGGCTGAAGTCTTTGCGGTGTGTTCCAGTGCGACACATGGCCGAGACGCAGAGACGCGAGGCGACGCAACAGTCGGGGTCCGTCTGTGTGAGTTCTTTGGTGTCAGCTTGGTGCGTCCGGGCTTTAGAGTAAGGATGTGAGTTTGTAAATGTGTACCTTGTTATGGTTTGGCAACAGTTTTATCTTCACACTGTAGCATTTTTTCCCAGCGTATTTCCGTTCTTTAATTATTTTGTCTCCAAGTTTGGCTCGTGGCTCCGACTTGTAGCTAACAGAGTTATTTCTGCTTAAGATCATTTGTGGCCTTTTCGGCCGTGGGGTTGTTTGCTTTATCTGCGACTGCTCTCACCTCACATATCACTGGGTTTCGTTCCTGTGCTTATGACTTTGTTCATCATCGCGGTAGATGACGTACCAACACACTCTCACTCCCTAAGCGTCCAATAGCGACGTTTGGTCAGTGTCCGTGGCGTCCAATTTTGACGCTCCTAGTCTCCTTCAGCGTCATAAAGGGACGCAAATAGCTTTCAACTGATTGCAATGTATTCCCATCTGCGTCGGGATTTGACGCTCATGGAAGCACGGCATTCGTTTATGCCGGCTGCCCTTAAAGGCAATGTGAGCATCCATTCCCATTGGATAACGGAGAATTTTACACCCGGAAGTAAGTACTCCTCTTACTGTCGATTGATTTTACAGTGATATCTGCACTACTCATCGACTAAAAAACACCAGATTATCCTTGTTAATTACACAACATTGATTGGTTTAAATTGTGTGCAATGCTTTTGTATTTTTCCCCTTCGATTCGGAGAAACAAATATGTTTTCTGAGTAAAGGATGGCAGAAGACACTACACTACCCAGAATCCCCAGCTATCGTTTGGCCTACACCATGTGCTCTGTTTGACAAACCCGTTTTTTTTCACCATTCATTCCGATGGCTGGCGTCTATGTCACATGATCTTCAAATTTCTCCCTGCAGAAAAAGAAAACATGGCCGAAATTCGTTTTATTCTCGGTAGAAAAGGTCTATTTTAAAGTTAATTTGGCCATTAAAATGCGTTTTGATGTCATTTGATGCGAGAAATATGAGTTGTTATTTCAGATTATGTGTGCAGTGGATGTACATGATCTTTAGTTTGCTAGTTATTACGAAGATTACTTCAGGAAATCGCGACGTTTTCATTGTTACCAAGGTGGTTGCTAGGGACGCTGCTATCGATATTATTTCTGTTATGTTGTGTAACTGTTTAATGGTGTTATCTTTATTGCTACCCCCTTCCCCGTCAATGTATAGTGTTGGTCCACAGCGCAAACATATTAGTTTAACAAAATCCGCATCTAAAGATAGCCTACGTTATTTTCCCCTGTGCAATTCCAGTCTCACATCTCAGAGCACACCGTCATTAACAAATACCGGAAACAGACCAAAATAATAATAATACCTTATTCCGAGTGTGCTTGCTTTTCTCTTTGAAAGTCATCACATAACGGCATTGTAATACACGGTTCGGCTGCATTACATATTACATATCTCCCGTAGTTCTGTATTTATAGCCCTGATGAGAAGACAAACATGAGGAACTGAAAACGTGACGTGGATCATAAATATATCAGCCATTAAACAACATCTTACATTTCTTTTCACACAATACGTCTCCTTGCAGTATCAACACTAATTCGGCTCACTTTTATATTTGATCCAATCGGTAGATAGGCTGTATTTACACCATAAAGGTGCACAGCTGATATCAAGGGACACCTGGTGGTTAAAGCATGTTATTGAATTTCAATATTTTTATTATTAGATATTAATAGGATCCCTATAAAGTATATTCATTACTCGTTATTCTCTACTAATTGTTAATTAAAGACTGTATGTAATGACTATTTTGCACATCCCGTTCAAGATTTCAAGATGTTCTAAGGTTTATTGACAGATCATATAGGCCTACACAACTGTGGTGTAGTTCTGCACTGAATGAAAAACTTGGGTCGCAGGTTCCTCAACAGTGCATTACAAGACATCTATCAATATGTGTGCACTTATTTTAACTGATATTATACATAATGTATTATACATATAAGATGTATGTAGATATTTCATCTCTGGCCTTGTCAGGTATTGAACAATCAATAAATAAAGAACACAGAATTGTTGAATATAAAACACAGAATTTATGTGATTATACTAAATGATTTTCAAATAAACACCACTGCATATTTAACTGTTACACATGCTGATGTAACGCAAATGTTCCAACTTGGGATCAATAAAGTATATCTTATCTTAAGCTGATCGATGGCTACTGCCATATTTGCAAAATGTGCCTCTGAACCTTGACAAGTGCATGTTTCAGGCTTATCAATTAATGTAATGTAATGTTATCACAGGGGTCACAAACATAAGACCAGCTGTTAAATAAAGCTCTTCTGACCTTAGCTGGCATGTGGGTATATATATTAATACTGCCCATATTGGGCACAAGCAATTTTCACCCATTTATTAATTATATGTTTTAAATGTGAGTGTTTCCTATCCCCTAAACCTCCAGGGATGTACACAGTTTAATACTGGCAACTTCTTATTATGGGAAATACGAAAACGTCTTTTAAAACTACAGTAGAGACGTGCCATAGAGAACATGTTGCGAAACAGAATAGCCAGCATGTGTAGTTCTGGGGACGGGGTGGGGGAGGGGGGACGCGGTGGACCCGTTCAAATCCAGTTTTGGACAGTCTGCCGTGGTTCCATCCCATTTCAAGTGCTGTTCGAGGCTCGATAACCCTCGGAGCACACTCTCCAATCACAGAGCTTGAGGACTATCACGGGGTTTGTCAAGAGCACATGGTGTAGTCCAAACGATAGCTGGGGATTCTGGGTAGTGTAGTGTCTTCTGCCATTTACTCCTGGGAATGGACGCTCACATTACCTTTAAGGGCAGCCGACATAAACGAATGCCGTGCTTCCATGAGCGTCAAATCCCGACGCAGATGGGAATACATTGCAATCAGTTGAAAGCTATTTGCGTCCCTTTATGACGCTGAAGGAGCCTAGGAGCGTCACAACTGCACGCCACGGACACTGACCAAACGTCGCTATTGGACGCTTAGGGAGTGAGAGTGTGTTGGACGTACTTATTCTGCTCTTTTCAATTCTCACCACCGTTCTCTCACAGGGTTATTCCTTATTCACGATTTCTGCTTTTTTCATGATTACACCTTCTATTATCTCCACCTCTTCATGTGTCTCCTTCTCTCATCTCTTCCTCTTCTTCTTTTAATCTGTTGTCATGTCTGCCCGAGTGCTACAATTGTCCTGCTGATGGGGAGAAATGAGCCGAAGAAGAGAAAAGGGAGACAAACAGTGAGCACGAAGCAAAGATAGGGTATGACAGAATGAGAGAAAGACAGACAGTAAATGAGACAGAGAAAGAGAGAAGACATATTTTGGATCAATAGATTAACTGAGTGCTCATGTATTATGCATCTGAGCCCTGCAGCACTTGCACATAAAGGGAATGTTGGGCAGGATTGGCGTGTAAAAGCTTTATAACCGCGGGCCTGTTTACTCTGAGAGTACAAGGGGACCGCTGTCATACCGAACCGGACCGGGATGAGACAGGGTCTGTCTGAAAGTAATCTCAAACCTACCGCCTAGACATACGCAACCAAGTTCAACATCTTCCCAAACAAGCATAATGCCTATATTTATATTAAACATGTCAAAAAGAATGATCAATAATAATCAAAGACAGCTCTAACCCTAACCCAACTCAACGGAGACACAACAGCCGCAGTCTTGAAGAGAACCCTAACCCTAAGTAAATACGATATGGGATCACGCAAGAGATTGTTATCGTTTTTCTTTTGCTGTAGAAGCAGCTATTTAAACATCTGCTTGTGTGATCAAGAACACTGTGAAGAGTACCCCTTTCTGTCTTGGACCTTCTCATTGGAAAGACAGACAGAAAAGGGAGCAAACATTTTTGAGATGCATGTGAAAGAAATATAACTAAGCTCGCCCAGAACAACGACAAAGAACCTTAAAGGGCCCACGTCATGCTTGTCCGGTTATCACCCGTCCCCGTGTGCTATGAAGGTGTTTCTGCATGTGAACGGTCTGCAGTCTCAAACCCTCAAAGTGCACCCTGTAGCGAGTAAACTCTGACACAGAAAGACCTGTCTGTGCTGCCCCAGAACGCCTCGTTGGACATTTCTCTTCTTCCATTCTTTGCTTCCTGGGTTCTGCGACGTGTGCACACCCAGATCAACAACAAATGACCGGATTGGCCCAAATGGACCAATCCGTGGAGCCCCTCACTCACCAGGACCCCTTGGCTAACTCACAGGGAGTCCCATTGACTTGCATAGAGCTCCCTGGTTGGTAATAGACGAGTTGGGATGGCGGAGAAATGCTCTCCGCAGACCCGTTCTCACAGCGTTACAAACCTTCTTCTTTCTCGATATCAAGCCACACTTATTGTTTGTACTTCGGCTGTGAGTGTGTGTGTGCTCAGGATGAGTTTCGCTTGTTCTCGCTGTATCGCCGACCCGGAAACCTGTCCGCTCCTTGCAGCAACGAGCCTCGCAACGTCCCGACCAATCAGAGCACACTGGGCTCACAGGGAGGGGGGGGGGGCAGGAGCTCCATCAAGCCGTGTAGGACAGAGAGTGAGTACACATGCTACAGAGATGCTGTGAGAAACAATGTGAGTTTGGAACATTGAACAATATAAATCTATTCTAGTCGACCTCAACAATGGAAACATGATTAGTAGAAATGGCCATGACATTGAACCTTTGATCGTGTGTGACTGTGCCGCCATTTTTTGTAATTTGTAATATCCCACTGTTCGCTCAACCCCAACGTCCTATTTGAACATTAAACACATGATAATGTCAAAAAGCCGCTCTGGAAATGCTGTTCTGTGTCATTTTCAAGTGATACAACAAGCTTCACCTCCTATGGAAGAAGATCAGAGCTAATTGTCTTATTATAGAAAGACAATGCACCGCTATGAGAGAAGGGAAAGGAATAAGTGAAGCTATTATCAGGGTTTAAAGAGACCGCTGGTCCATTGAGGCGGAGTGAACTTTGACCTCTGTAATGCCACATTAAAGGTCTTCACATTACAATGCTGGTTCCTCTCTCCTTCCTCTGGAGCTTCTCCACAGCGACTTTCCGAACACAATCCTTGGAGGGCCGCGCATCAAACGGCTCAGCACTCTGAGCGTTTCCCCAGAGACACGCCGCGCTCATTTCCATACAAACAAAATCCTTAGCTCTTTGCTCCTCTGTACTACAAGAACAGAGAGCAGTCGAACAAAGGAAACACAAGTAAACAAACAAAATGATGTCGGAACGTGTCTCTGGGATTAGAAGAGTATGCATGTAAATGAAAATTAATCTTTTTGACTTCCGTCCCTGGTGTTCGGTACGGCAGGGAAAGAGATGTGAGACTCGGAAGAATCAGGAGAAATGTGTCAAAGCTATTTGAAGAAGCTGCACGGAGCTTTGTTTCAGCTCTGCTCCCAGATGACAAGTACGTAACCTTCAAATGGTGAACGACGAGGCTTCAGAGCCGGGACGAATGGAGTAGATGGACAGAGAGTATGAAGCTCCAACAATGGCGGCTCCTATATTTCCCGTAATGCAAGTCAGTAGCATATGTACATTAAACCCTCCCTTGTCGATAGACTGCCTCATCTTTTAAAGGTTATTGTTAGGAAAATATCACTCGACGCCGGGTTGAGAATCAATAACCAGGTACTAATTTATTCTTGCAAGACGGAGCCGAGTTAAGTGACATACAAAGGATATGGTTTACTCACACACACGGGGTACACAACGGAGCAGGAAAACACATCAGGCTTATGAAGTCCAGAACACGGAGATAACAACAATCGAGATGGCGCAGGTGTCGGAAAGGTGTCGGGGATATCTGCGACGTCTTCTGGAAACAACAAGTGTCTTCTCATAAATATCAACAACCTGAAATGCGTCCTCCTATCATTATCCTACCACAGAGTCACACACAGTATCAGTCATTGAAACAACCCATAAAGAAGAGACTTGTATTTTCTCCAACGGTTATCAAAGGTTATTTTTTCCGTAAATGTAACAAAGCTTTACAAGTCGAGACGAAATATATTTTTCATAGTAGTGCTTCTAGAATGATGTTTGCATGAAATAAAACTTCCTAAGTTGCTCTGTGCGAATAACCCATGCCAATAACTTTGGACAAGCACCTGCACAATATCACGATAAATGGTTATCAAGTAACAATTTGGTTTTTTGAGATTGCGGAATTGATGGCCGCCTAAATTCATTATCCTTGTTTTATATCAATGTTTGAAATGTTGCACGATAAATAAAATTTTGTTGCATTTCCAACTGACATGGACCTTGCTTTTTGACCCATCCAAAAATCTTATGACATGTTTTAATTTTCCTTTCATGGCAGCTAGTCTTTGCCATGTTCGTGCTCTCTGGATATCTTAATGTCGTTAATATCCACTGAAAGTAGGTATAGCAATATCAACTCAAGACCATAGCAACTGCGCTGTATTAAGAATCTGAAAATTGAGAACCAAGAAGCAATCGATCAATCAATCAATCAATCAATCAATCAATCAATCAATCAATCAATCAATCAATCAATCAATCAATGTTTATTTATAGCCCAATATCACACATGTTACATTTGTCTCAGTGGACTTCACAGTGTGTACAGAATATCAGTATGACAATACGACACCCTCTGTCCTTAGACCCTCTGTCCTTAGACCCTCTGTCCTTAGACCCTCTGTCCTTAGACCCACTGTCCTTAGACCCTCTGTCCTTAGACCCTCTGTCCTCAGACCCTCTGTCCTTAGACCCTCTGTCCTCAGACCCTCACATCGTACAAGGAAAAACTTCCAGAGAAAACCCACAGTTTAAAGGGAACATGGGAGAAACCTCAGGGAGAGCAGCAGAGGAGGGATCCCTCTCCCAGGACGGACAGACGTGCAGTAGATGCTGTGTGTAAATCAAAGAGATAATACATTTGCAACATAGGTAGACCAAATGTTTGGAAATGTGTCTGTGATAAGAAGATGAATCCACGAGGATGTCAGCAATCCTGTGGGAGCCATCAGGGAAGTAGTTTGGTGAGAGTCTGGCAGGACCGCAGAGACAGGTTCAGCCACGACTCGACGTCCAGGACTCAGATCCGGATCATGCTTTAGAAAGTGCATACTGATCAATCCAATCCCCTTATTGTGTCTTTACATTTCTACTTACTGGTTTCTATTTCTAACTTTTCTCAAATGTGTCTGCTTTGAGTCAGGAGAGGAGCACACTACCAGACATCTCTCAAAAGGCGCATGTGTTGATCAATGATGAAAGCTAGTTGAGCAACAAGGCTGCTCTGGGCTCCTACATATATCTGTTATCATGTTTCAAACATTTTTCCAAAGTTATTTTAGTATGAAATGTGGCGAAGCGTGCGAGCTAGTTCAGGCAGTCAACTCGAGCACTTATGCTGCATTCATACATAACGCCCCTTGCCACTCTACAACCAACCAACCAACCAACCAACCAACCAACCAACCAACCAACCAACCAACCAACCAACCAACCAGAGTCTCCTTAATAAGCCGCTCTATTGACCCTGCCAGATCTCTCGCATTGCTTTGCTTGCTGCTGCTGTTGCTGCAGCTACTCCACGTCGCTGCTGCTTGCTGCCCCCCCACCACCCCAGCTTCCACCTGTAGGCTCGGGGGGTTGGTTATTTAATCATCACTCATGGTGCTCTGTATATCTGTGGAGTGATGAGGCCCGAGCCTGGACGCTAAACTCAACTATATGCTGCTTCTAATACACATGTTAAAGACACACGTGAGTTGACTGAACTCACAGCTGAGAGGTCCCATTGTGGAATTGTTGGTGTTGAACTTGGCTGCTTACACCATTTCTAAATGTACATTTTTCGTGGGCTGAAGATAAATGGTAATGATGACTGAAACGATGACAGCTACTGGACCATCTGAATAAGGGAGAAACCGTTTTCAAAAGTTGACAGCAAGAGAAACAGAAAACCGATGGGATGGATCTCAGAGCTGGACTTTCCAAACTCTTCTCCATTTAGTGAAATATTCATCAGTGCAGTCTTTGCCAGGGGGCATTTGATATGGATCTGATGCTCATCGGCCGGTCAGGGTGGTTGTGTGTGGATTCATAGTGAAAGCATAATCTGTTGGCCCTGATCTTCCCAGTTACTTGCATTGAGATCATGGAAGGAGGCAGGAGAGGATGTAGGCATGGATGGGTGGGCACTGCACATTGAATCAGAGTACAGTTAAATGTTGTATGGTTACAGTATTTTGCATGTGTGTCATATATGCAAATGTTCTTCTACTTTCTCGGGTTGGATTTGAACAGTTTTCTTGCTGAGTCAAACCAATGCAAGCTGACGGGTTTACATGCTTACTGCTAAACATGATATCTGACAATTCAAATATTACTGTTGCCTCGTGGTTGATAAGACACCATGCATGCTGCTATCCTCGTCCTACTTACAGGAATGTCTGTATTGTGGTTGTTCCAATTTCTCCAACCTATAATTTGATTCCAGCAATTTTTTTAAACTCATTCATCACCCAAAGATGATAAATCCTCCTGTCGACACATCTTCTGTCGCAAACTGAAAACCCACATGTTTTGTCAATTTGAAACACCAGCACTTACAATGGTTTGGCTTAATGCAGCAAATATATCCACTTTCTTGTTGTTCTGAATTTCTTCATGGTTTATTGAACTAATTCTAAGTCGCTTTGGGTAAAACCGACAGCTAATGTAAGGAAAGTACATTTCCCTAAGCCTTAGCTAGATTTTGTTTTCATAGATTTGTATCACATTTGTAGCCCATAACACGGGACTAAGTAGAGATGCAAAGGCATTACTAAACAGCATTAATCATGCCTATATATAATAATATAAATAAATAAAACCTTGTTAAAATGTGGTTTTTTGGGGAGGGTTTTAAATACTTGTGTCTTTGTGTGTGCATTAATAATGCTCACTGATAGAGTTCACTAGTTAACCTCTCCATCATGATGGACCTACTGGGAATTGAACCTCAAACCCTGACATTGTTAGCATCCTGCTCATTCAGCAACACAGTACCCATATATGAATGAATGAATATACTGTATTTGTGTGTGAGGGGGTATTCAGGTCTCACGTATATACCGCAGGGCTCCAGCTGGTGTGGCATGGGGGGGTTCTTTGTGTCCCATGTAGTACCCCCCTCCCCATGTGTCCCCATACACGCACACATCAACACCACCTCACCCCCCCCTTCCCCTTGACTCCCCCGTCTCCCACTAACAGGATTAGAGGACGGAAGGTGCTCGCTCGGCAGACCTAAGGACGTATGGGACACTGTGTGTGTGTGTGTGTGTGTGTGTGTGTGTGTGTGTGTGTGTGTGTGTGTGTGTGTGTGTGTGTGTGTGTGTGTGTGTGTGTGTGTGTGTGTGTGTGTGTGTGTGTGTGTGTGTGTGTGTGTGTGTGTGTGTGTGTGTGTGTGTGTGTGTGTGTGTGTGTGTGTGTGTGTGTGTGTGTGTGTGTGTGTGTGTGTGTGTCTGGGGCTTAGTGGGAAAATGCCCGTTCTCATGTGTGTAGCTCTGGTGGACCCCTAAAGCTTCGAGAAGGTGGCCCCAAGAGACACAACTGGGTCTCTGAGTCTGTCTTTGTGACCATGTGTCTGATCATGCTGGGTTTGTGTTGAATAAACAACATATTAAGATAGCAACTATTGTTGTCTAGGTATTGCATTTTCACTGTGTTGCTTTTTTCAACAGGAAGACTAATTTCCCCCTCTTGCATCTTTTGAAACTGACTTTAAATCAACAGCCCCCTCCCCTAATACACATAGCAAATCAGATACAAAGAGAAAACAGATGATATATATTAAGACACCTAATAAGCAATACATGGGATGCTACACATCTCTTTTAATGGTAAACAAGTGAGATCAGAAAGTATGTAGTCCAAATATTAATTTGTATTTAGTGACTTGGACATAGAGAAATATTAACTAAAATGTCAATACAGATGAGGTGCACTTCCGTTTAAGCTGCCTGAAGTATCTTTACATCATAAGGAAAAGCAAAAAGATAAAACATTAAAGGTGGGGTAGGTGATTTAGGAGAAACCAGCTCGAGTGCGCTAGAATTTGAAAATACACAACCGGAAAAAATCTGCCACTTCCTTCAGACTTCCTCACAGAGCCCCTCCTCCAACACACACGAACGTGCACATGACCAATGAGGGCACGAGGTAAGTTTGTGCCCAGATGGAAGGCTGACAGGCAGGTAGGCCATCCAGTTACTTTAGTCAGCTCAGATGATTGGTCGTGCTTTTTACAGCGCCACGGCTTCCACAGATGATATTTTTTAATGTATTTGTTGTCAAAGCATTTAATGTATTCATTGCTATCGGGATGTTGAGAGCATTCCATGGAATATAACAAAAAGTGTTTCTGAATTAAATTACATACCCCACCTTTAAGTCAAGTCAAGTTTGCTTGGAGCTTCTGTCATGAGGAGACAAACTGTATTGCACTCATGTCACCATGTCAACACGCTGTGTGTATCAGGTCACCTGGTACCTATCGTGTGTCTGCACCCATTGCGTGAACAGTGGCAGATATCAATTATTTAAAGGGCTTTGCACACATGCTGAGCCAACAGTCCTGTGTCAAGTGATGTTGGAAAAAAACGATACAAAAAAACTGTGTTCTTTTGTTGGGTCTGGTTGAGCCATTATGGGCAGCTGGTATTATTGGCAATAACTTTTTCCTCTTGAATAAATACATAAAAATAAGAACCTAATTGTACTTTCATTGCCTTAAAATAGATGATTCATGCTCAACAAGTCTTCCCTGGTTTAATCTTAGTCTATCAATATTGCAAATATCGCACATTTCTGTATGTTTTAGTCATGTGTAACATGTAATGTGTTCCATATTGATCCCTTCAGTGTTTATGAGTGTCAGTAAGTTAGCCTGGTTGTCTCTCCATGATTTCTCACAGTATGCTATTAAAGCATTTAACAATACCATTAACTTAACGGGCATAAAAAGAGTTGAAGCTTGCAGTTTGCTGCAGTCTTTGTGGTGTAGTTTGAACCAAAGACTTAAGCAAGCGTTCTTCCATGTCTTCTCTGTGTTTCAGGGTCCAAACTATTTCTTATCATTTATGAACAATAATTGTTGACCTGCACAATAGTTTCTGCTTGGATGAAAGGTTACCTCTCTGACAGAACACATTGAATATTTTTCAATGTGGTGTTCCACAGGGTAGCTGCTGGGGTCCACTTTGATTTTCAATTTCTATGAAACATGTGCCCAGTCTATTCAAGTTTCAAATGACTTACTTTTGTTTAGTGCTTTGCCAACATTCATGCATCTGTGAGAGAACCTACTTGTTGAGTTGAATATCATTTCTTAATTTATTGTTAGGGTTCATTTGTGAATTAAAAAAATGTGTTGGACATTGCAAATCTGATTAAAACAGCACATTTATCACATTGGCACTTCCCATCTACTGTACCCAGAGTGTGTCGGTTGCCCTTCACTCTATTAGGAATAGCCACTATTGGAAAGCTCAGTCCAGGCAGGACACTTTTACAACCTAGTACAAACACAGTTGGAGCATTTCAATGTTGTGTTCTGACTTGTAAAACTAACCCTACACTGTTTAAGGCAGGGTTCTCAAACTCAAGGCCCGGGGGCCAAATCCGGCCCGCGACTTCATTTTATGTGGCCCCGCAAAAGAATATAATAAGTTTATTATACCGTTACAAGCCGATGTACAGAAGCAGGTTGCCCATAAACTACATGTCCCACAATGCATCTCGTTTTGTGACATGTGCACTGAATAGACTTGCAATTATTCGCCCTAGACGTAATTAATTACTAAGTTATTATCCTATCCGATAATAATCCAATTCAGAGGCAATAATGTAATATATTACATTATTTAATATATATTATATATTTATATAGTTACAACCGGCCCTTTGAGTGAGTTTGACACCCCTAGTTTAAGGAAATGCTGCATGCATTTGAGAGCAGTTGCCGATATGGAGATGATCACATCATATGTCTTCCACTATATCATCATGCAACAGATGTTTCCAGGGTAACCCAGTATAATGATGTGCCGTGTGTCGAGCTGCAGCTCCTCAGCCTCTGGGCCCTGGTTCCCGGAGAGGCCTACCTGCCAGCACAGGGCACATCGGGAGGGCCAGCACTCTCATTACAGCTACAATGAAATAATTATGAATGCCGCGCCGAGACCTCATCACAGGAATATCTATTGTATTATTTATTCAGCCAGTCCCCTGGTTCAGGGGGAGAGAACACATATAAACTTCCAGCCTCGCTCCTCTCCTCCTCACTCAAGCTCCTGCTTGCTGCTCAAAGCAGAGGTGCTCGTTTCTCACTCTCTTTCTTTCATTCTCTCTTTTTTATTCTTTTTCCTTGTTGTTTTTTCTTCCGAGATGAGGGAGCATCTATCGGGCCCTGAAGCCTCCTCACAGTCCGGCCTGCCAGCTGTGGACGCTCTGCACTTGCCCTCATCTATATTTTTGTATTTGCTCTCTTGTTTGTTTTTTCACACAACTGGAGCACCTCCATTTTACCAAAGGACTACAAACAACAACTTACTGGAATAGGTGGAATAAACCCTCAGTTTTTTTTAGACATACTTTTGCCAAGGCAAGAAGTTTACAGCATATAATATATATTTATTTTATAGTTATAAGAAAAGGCTACGTTTGGGCAATGTTGCAGGATGGCCTTGTGAAGAGAAACGTTGTTCTGCAAGCAGGGTCATGGAGGACGATGCTGCAGCAACAGCATGCTGCACAATAGGCCTCATTCAGAGGCAGCGCTGGATGTGGAGGTGGTGCAAGAGCTGATGGACAACAAAGAGAGAGAGAAAGAGAGAGAGAGAGGGAGAGAGGGAGGCTGGGATGACAGCTGCATCATGGGGATCAGGAGGAGGCGTCGCCTGGGGCACAACAGGTGAGTGATGCTGCTGCCCGGCTGACGTCCGGCTGCTGGACTGGAAGCACTGAGCGATGGCTAATTATTACTGATTGTCTCTCTTGGCTGCTTGAACAAAGCCTAGTCTGACAAATAAGTAGGTGACACAACAATACAACCGGTGACCTATCAAATTCACCAACAGGAAATTGCGTGCCATGACATTTTGTGTCATTGTTTTTTATATTGCTTTGAAATATGGCAGTGAAAGTGTTAGCTTGAGGCTAAAGCAAACTAGAAGTATTTCTTAAGTGTGTTGCTGGTTTACCGTCAGACTGGAAGACTCATGTTTCTGCATGGCCTCCAAGTGTTGTGCTTAAACAGATCTGGTTACACCAAAACACAAATGCTAGACGACTAATTTCCATAGCAGCATTTAATAAGTTATTCTAATCATAAGGACATAATGTTTCTGACAGCATGTGTGAATCACCTAAATATTGATTTATCTAGTTTGTGCTGGTAAATTCTTATAAGATTCAAATGATGCACCTTTTGTCTTTCAAAAGACATTGTCTGGAGCTTAATTCAAATATAGAAATAATGGCAAGTCTCCAAACATTAGTAATCTATAATTATGGGAGCCGTAGAGTCTTCAACTTTAGAAAACAAGTCTATCTTTGAATTGATCAGGATGCAGCGTCATCTCTTCACAAGAAGGAAAGAGACCGGACATTGCTCTCCTTTACAGTCTCCACTCTGGCTGCCAGTTTGCTTAAGAAGTTATTTGAAGTCTTACTCATTATTATTAAAGCATAGAGGACCTGGTCTCGGATTATGTGATGCTAGTCGCTCTCCCCTTATTACTCTGAATCTTCCTTTAGACACACTTTAATTAAAAAGGCTTTTATATAATTGAATTTGAACTTAATCATTTGTGCATTTGTTGCAATTACACTTTAAGCCTGCATGTGTATGTTTATGCAGGAGCATTTTTTGTGTTGTGGGTTTTTAAATATTTTATTTTTTAATACTGATTGGAATTATATAAATATTTATCTTGTGTTCTGTTTTTAAGATAGTTTTAATTGTACAATTGATTTATATTACTATTTTGGTATTTTTGGTCTGTCTTTTGAAAATCCACTTTATACACCAGTTTTAATAAAAAAATATATATTAGTATTACCTTAAACAAACTGACCTTAGGCGCTTTCACACCGCAGTACTTTTCCCACTTTAGTTCCGATAGTTCCGAAATGTTGCGTTCACACCAAAAACATCCGGAGCTAGAACTTAGTTCATGAGAACCTTTTCACCCCCTTTTCCGTCCCTGCTAGAGAGCAGGGACTTTCGTGGGAGAAAAAGGTTCCCATTTCTGATTGGCTGGGCGGATTGCAAACCACGGCCCGTAAAACTCCAAAAAGGTTTTGTGAAGCCGCCATTTTATTATCCTCGCATTATTAGCATTAGCATTATTAGCATTAGCCCAGCGCAGAAACGCAGAGAGACTAATTTATGGCAACACAAAATAAAACATGGGAGCGGTGGAGATGAGGAGGTGTCGGCGTTCTGGAGATTTACTCGGAAGGCTTCAGTAGAAGCTGCTGGGAGTCCTAGCAGCTTCTACTGAAGCCTTCCCCAACTCCGGGGACTTCCGGCAGGGGACTTCGGGTGGCAGTACATGCCGTGAAGTTGTTTGCGGCCTGCCAGTAAACCCAAAGCAGAAGAAGAAGAAGTGACGTCAGCGGCTTCATTTGCCTAATCCACCCTCAGGGACTTTTTCCGGAGTGAACGCGATCTAAAGAGGGAAAAGCACTGCGGTGTGAACGTGCCTCTTAACATGACTACGATTTTATTTGACTTATTTGCAATTATTTTACTTGTTACTTATAATGCTGAGCAGAGACGTGCACAGGTATGGGCTAATGTTGCCCGGGCAACAGCCCTTTTGCCTTTTTTGGCTGACCTGCCCCTCTGGAGAGAGTGAGATTTTTTTTTCTGTTGTGGCCGAATCAACATGATAAACCCACAATTAGTATTGTAGCATCTCGCTGCGATAAAATACACCTTGTCAGCGCTGTCATCTGCCCCCAGTCACGTGACTTTGTTTACAATCTGACAGCTGAAAGCAAAGGAAAGCCCTCTAGCCTCATATGACTATGGTGATCATACCAAATGCCTGCCACGCTTTGGTGGCCAATCCCCAGCTCAATCTGTCCCCGGAAATGTCCCTGTTTTTAAATATGCTTATATTGATTTTGAGTTTTCTCATGGCAGTTAGAGTATAGGAGACAAACCAGGGGACTTTACTTCCTCTTGACACCGTCGGTTATTCACAAAAAAAAACACCCAAATATACTTGTTATTGTGCTTCTGTCGATCTGTGTCTTTTCATCTGTAAACTCCCTCAACGGGGCCGCTCGCTCTCTTTCCTTGATCGCCCTCTCACATACGGGTGAACAGTTCAATGTCCCGCTTCATTGTATGATTTCTGCCATGTCTCTACCACTTTAGTTTGACCATCTCTGTTATTAAAGGTGGGGTAGGTAAGTTTGAGAAACCGGCTCGAGATCGCTAGAATTTGAAAATACACAACCGGAGAAAATCTGCCACTTCCTCACAGAGCCCCTCCTCCAACACACACGAACGCGCACATGACCAATGAGGGCACGAGATAAGTTTGTGCCCCGATGGAAGGCTGACAGGCAGGTAGGCCATGGTTGTACTTTTTACAGTATTACGGCTTCTACAGATGAATTTTTTGTATGGATTTTTTGTCAAAGCACTTCAGATATTCTTTGCTATCGGGATGTTAAGAGCATTCCATGGAATATAACAAAAAGTGTATCTCGAGCCGGTTTCTGAAACTTACCTACCCCACCTTTAAGTTATGGAATACTAAATAAATAAGTAATTAGATACCTTACCGTGACTGCGCTCATAAAGAATGATAATAATAAGAATAATGCGTATTGAACTGGTTTAATTAATTAGTGAGTTTATTTAAGGTAATTAGTTAGAGGCCCTATTTTATCAGTAGTCTATGTCTGCACAGCAGTTACAATGGTCAAACTACATTAAAACAGAATTGTAGATATTTTAATGAGATATGGACCGCAAAACAAAAAATGTGCCAGAATAACGAATTTAGCAGTTGGACATAAAAGTAAACTGAGACTCACTTGCAATGACAGTGTTGTGTTTTTATTTTATGAACCTTTTACATTCAAAACAAGTTAGGATTTTCAAAAGGTCTTGTGTTTTTTTCGGGGGGGGGGGGGGGGCTTTTTCCAGTTTAGAGCAATAGCCCCTCGAAATGTCTGTGCACGTCCCTGATGCTGAGTCATTCAGTAATTCAGGCGAACATTCAGAATGAGTTCCTATCCCTTAAGAAATAGTAAACTTCTGTTCCCTGTCTCCTGAACACTTCAGTTCCCTGTCTCCTGAACACTTCTGTTCCCTGTCTCCTGAACACTTCTGTTCCCTGTCTCCTGAACACTTCTGTTCCCTGTCTCCTGAACACTTCAGTTCCCTGTCTCCTGAACACATCAGTTCCCTGTCTCCTGAACACTTCAGTTCCCTGTCTCCTGAACACTTCTGTTCCCTGTCTCCTGAACACTTCAGTTCCCTGTCTCCTGAACACTTCAGTTCCCTGTCTCCTGAACACATCAGTTCCCTGTCTCCTGAACACTTCTGTTCCCTGTCTCCTGAACACTTCAGTTCCCTGTCTCCTGAACACTTCTGTTCCCTGTCTCCTGAACACTTCAGTTCCCTGTCTCCTGAACACTTCTGTTCCCTGTCTCCTGAACATTTCTGTTCCCTGTCTCCTGAACACTTCTGTTCCCTGTCTCCTGAACACTTCAGTTCCCTGTCTCCTGAACACATCAGTTCCCTGTCTCCTGAACACTTCTGTTCCCTGTCTCCTGAACACTTCAGTTCCCTGTCTCCTGAACACTTCTGTTCCCTGTCTCCTGAACACTTCAGTTCCCTGTCTCCTGAACACTTCTGTTCCCTGTCTCCTGAACATTTCTGTTCCCTGTCTCCTGAACACTTCTGTTCCCTGTCTCCTGAACACTTCAGTTCCCTGTCTCCTGAACACATCAGTTCCCTGTCTCCTGAACACATCTGTTCCCTGTCTCCTGAACACTTCTGTTCCCTGTCTCCTGAACACTTCAGTTCCCTGTCTCCTGAACACTTCAGTTCCCTGTCTCCTGAACACATCTGTTCCCTGTCTCCTGAACACTTCTGTTCCCTGTCTCCTGAACACTTCAGTTCCCTGTCTCCTGAACACTTCTGTTCCCTGTCTCCTGAACACTTCAGTTCCCTGTCTCCTGAACACTTCTGTTCCCTGTCTCCTGAACACTTCAGTTCCCTGTCTCCTGAACACATCAGTTCCCTGTCTCCTGAACACTTCTGTTCCCTGTCTCCTGAACACTTCAGTTCCCTGTCTCCTGAACACATCAGTTCCCTGTCTCCTGAACACTTCTGTTCCCTGTCTCCTGAACACTTCTGTTCCCTGTCTCCTGAACACTTCTGTTCCCTGTCTCCTGAACACTTCTGTTCCCTGTCTCCTGAACACTTCTGTTCCCTGTCTCCTGAACACTTCTGTTCCCTGTCTCCTGAACACTTCTGGATCTGACGTGTTGGACATCTGATCCTCACAGCTCTGCAGAAACCTCTCTGTTAATATTTGTCTCTTCTTTATTTCACTCTTGCTGGCTGATGCGTCTCTGTTGTGCTCTGCTGGGACAGTTTGGGTGCTGCTTGGGACGCACTGAGCGCGCTCCATCAATAATGCAGAATGTTTCCGTGGTAACTGCCTGGCAACCACGCAGCGGCTGCATCCTGCATGGGAGACAGAGAGGGGATGAATGAGAGAGAAAGATGGAGAGAACAGGCACTATCATAGCGTCTTGTTTTTAACGTGTGTGTGTGTGTGTGTGTGTGTGTGTGTGTGTGTGTGTGTGTGTGTGTGTGTGTGTGTGTGTGTGTTACCTATTGGCCACAAGTATTTAAACAACACACCGACAGCAACAAATGAGACTCAAATACATTGACATGGTGTTTGTTTTGTGATTGATCAACATCACCAAAGCACATGGTGTTGTTGTAAGATAGTGACCATGTGTTTGTTTTAGAGCGGTGTGTGTGTGTGTGTGTGTGTGTGTGTGTGTGTGTGTGTGTGTGTGTGTGTATATATCTGACAGTCGTGTGTGTGTGTGTGTGTGTGTGTGTGTGTGTGTGTGTGTGTGTGTGTGTGTGTGTGTGTGTGTGTGTGTATCTGACAGTTGTGTGTGTGTGTATCTGACAGTTGTGTGTGTGTGTGTGTGTGTGTGTGTGTGTGTGTGTGTGTGTGTGTGTGTATCTGACAGTTGTCTGTGTGTGTGTGTGTGTGTGTGTGTGTGTGTGTGTGGTGTGTGTGTGTGTGTGTGTGTGTGTGTGTATCTGACATTTGTGTGTGTGTGTGTGTTGTGTGTGTTTGTGTGTGTGTGTGTGTGTGTGTGTGTGTTGTGTGTGTGTGTGTGTGTGTGTGTGTGTGTGTGTGTCTGTATGTATGTGTGTATCTGACAGTCAGTGTGTGTGTGTGTGTGTGTGTGTGTGTGTGTGTGTGTGTGTGTGTGTGTGTGTGTGTGTGTGTGTGTGTGTGTGTGTGTGTGTGTGTGTGTGTGTGTGTGTGTGTGTGTGTGTGTGTGTGTGTGTGTGTGTGTGTGTGTGTGTGTGTGTGTGGGTGTGTCCAGCAGGTCAGCGGTCAGTTAGAGAGTCTGTGTTTAAAACATTCATCACTCACCACCTGCCCTTATTTGTTCCAGTGAATTATTAAATCCTCACCTATTTTTCAATTATTCAACTGGTATATACTGTATGTCTCTCTCTTTTTGGGTAAATCTCAGATTTTATGGCAGATCTACTATGTGTTTTATCAACATACATTTTAAGGGGATCTTATCCTCTAACTCGTTTAAATATTCTCAGTGGACGATATGAAAGTACATTTACTCAAGGACTGTATTTAAGTTAATTATTTGGTACTTTTTAATATATATATACATTAACACTACTTTATACTTCTACTCCATCACATTTTGGAAGGCAATATTGTTCCACATTTTCCAACTGTGATAAACACATTAATGCCTCAATCATTTCATGTATATGATTCTGAAATAGGCCATTAAGCATAATTTGCTTAGTATATTTTGATGCCAATACTTTAGTACTTTTTGAATGCAGGACTTTTACTCGTAACAGAGTATTCTTACAATTTGTATGACCACTTTTACTTTAAGTACTTCTTCCACCACTGGTGACAGGAGACCGGCTTTCCCATTTAGCCACAGCATTCTCTAAATTCCCCAAACACCGCCGGTGTGTATCTCTGATGGATTTGGACTCGTCTGTCTCTGGAGTGACGGAGCTCCTTCCTCCCCTTCCTCCCTCTCTAAAACACGATTAATACTTGATGCTGCGATCATAGCTATCACTTGCTTGGTGGAAGCTTGAGACTATGGGGAGATGTCACTCTTTTGTGTGTGTGTGTGTGTGTGTGTGTGTGTGTGTGTGTGTGTGTGTGTGTGTGTGTGTGTGTGTGTGTGTGTGTGTGTGTGTGTGTGTGTGTGTGTGTGTGTGTGTGTGTGTGTGTGTGTGTGTGTGTGTGTGTGTGTGTGTGTGTGTGTGTGGAGGGGTTTTTATACAACTTTGTCAGGGTGATTAAGGCCACATGTTATTGATTGGCAGACCACTTGAAGTGCAACATCATCATAAATAATTCTCCTGCCTTCCAGAATAAACTATCACCTTTGTTGGCCGCCTCAACAGCGAATGCATTTTTTATGTTTTTACTTGACCTTAATTTAAGTTGTACAAGAGCGATTTCTTATTTACGAGCTCTCGCGGAAATCAACAGATGTGCAAACCATTTAAAGCACCCAGTATATATATATATATATGTATATATGTCTGTGTTTATTCACGAGGGAATATCTCATCTATGTATGTGTGTTGTTAGCAGCCTAATAAACGACGTTTTTGCAATCCTACAATACCACTAGGACACTCAATGGAGCGCCTAAACCAGGGATGGGCAACTTGGATGGTGGTGGGGGGGCCACATCATTTAAGTACTGGCCACCAGGGGGCCGCAGATTCACTTGGAACACACACATAAACACATTCCATGTGTAATTATTAACAAATATACTACAATATAATAATATTGACATTTTACAATCTTTCAGGGAACACCCTCTAATAGGGGGGGGGGGGGGGGGCCCATTGGGATTCGTCCCGAACGGCCCGATGGCCAGTCCGCCCCTGGTGTTTCGAAACATTCACAATACACACAAACGCGTCACAGATTATTTTGCAGTATTTGGCTGCCGAACGAAATCATGTACGCAGCTCGCGACGTAACGAGGCCCCCGGGCCGCCATTCGCCCATCCCTGGGATAAATCAAATAACATTTACTTATAAGACAAGTTTATTTTGATCACTTTTGCACTTCTTCTTCAGCTTTAGGTATTTATTTTCAGGAAGGACTACATCAGGGAGGAATGCAGCAGGGCAGTATAATATGAAAAAACACTGAAACAGAAGTAATCTCACTAACGCTAAAATGTTTTGAAAAAACTGCTGCAATGCGGTTTTTTATTTTAATTTGCTGCATAAACCAATATTGACATGTTTCTTTGGATTCTATACACTGCAGAATATTTATTTTCTGACTGCATGAAGTCATGATAGACGTGTCTTTATTAAGTCATGATTCCCCAACGCTGCAGCCAAATGACAACGACTTCCCATGAGAGAGTATAAATATTTAAAGTTAATGTTGTTTTCATTCTCCTTTTACCATCTGCACAGTCAGATGTTCTGGAATGATGGGTATGTTAGGGGAGACATTTTTCTGCACCATCCTCAAAAAAAAAGTGTTATGCAAGTTGCAAATTGGATGGGATGCTTTTTAATTTGTTTTATACTTTTTTTATTGGATTGGTTAATAGTAAAATATTTCTAATATAATTAAAAGTAAATAGCTGCAGCAGTATATTCCTACAATGTAATTCAAAGGATACAAATGTTTTTTTTACATTTTATTATATGGAAAAATGTGTGTGTACATTGACTTTTTAAATATATTAATTGCTTATACTTCACACTTATTCATTAAAAAAAAATATATTCCTTTCAAAACATTTGTATTTATCTTGAACCCTTAGATGCACGAGTGACTGGACCCTACACTCTTCCATAAGTGGGTCAAAAAGTGCCGTATTAGAATAATATGTGTTTTTATGCCATTTCTGTCATTTAAATGTTTCACTATTTATAATGTTAGACATTTCTTTTATATTTTGAAAAAAAAACGAATAGAAAATGCATGCGGGTCATTTTTGACCCACTTATGGAAGCTTGGGGTAGTAATACAAAAACTACAATTTCTTAAAATGTATACATTTACAATTTGAATGGCATGATATCCAAAACAGGTTTTTTGAGGAATAGCTGGAATATGAAATGATAAAAAAATATAATTACAAAGATAATCTAAGAAAACCACCTCACCGGGTCAAAAGAGACCCACTTATGTCTAAGGGGTAGTAAACTTGTTTTAACTGTTCATGTATTATGTTAATCACAGTATATGTGTGCGATGTTCTATCCAATGCCGCTTTAATGTTTTGTACCAATAGCTCTGGGCCTCCGATATGGCTGCTGGGGCTGCATCACGTCACTTAAAAGCCCTCTGAAGCCAAACACAGACACGCACTCACATGTTCAAACAGAAGCAACCACATACTAACCGCACACAGAGGACCAGATAGAAAGAAAGAGATGGGTCGTGGAGGAGGGGGGGTTTGAGTGAGTGATAAAAGCGACCGTCTAAAAGTGTCTCTAAGCGTTTTCCTGCATGTGAAGTCGGTCCCTCGGCCTTCTGGGATCCTCTGCTGCCTGTTTGATGCCTTTGAGACGGCCTCATCCATATTGCATCGCCGTTACCATGAGAGCTCTGATCGCTCCTCATAGAGACATAAAGCAGCACTGAGAGAAGAGGGGGGGGGGGGCAAGGCTGGGAACAGGAGGGAGGAGAAGGGACACAGAGGAAGAGGGGAAATGAGGAAGAAATGAGACGATGGAAGGGAAATTAGGGAGAACAGAAGGAAAGGAGGCGAAGGGAGGAGAGTAGGATGAAGGGAGACATGTTGGATTGGGATTTTCTTTCTGGTTTATGAAGTACTAATTCTAGTTTTGCACTTCGTATTCTCTGGAACAAATATTTGACATGTAATGGCCACACAAGCGTTTAAGAGGCCGTCTCAACTTCCCAGTTTTGAGGCGTTGACTTCCCTTTCCTGTTACGTCCCGCTTCCCGTCTGCTCCCAAACTAAATCCCAAACCATTTTGAAATGTATCTCATATGTGAAATCATTCGCACACAGCTTCAGAATTTGCTTCAGAGCTAATTTGAGCTCTGAAGCAAATTGTGAAGCAGTGTGCAAAAGGAGGCACCAGCGTGTGTATTGTCTTAGGAAATCTGTCCTATTTTAACATTGACAAAACCATGATGGTCATGTTTTACCGTGCTTTATTGAGTCAATGATGTCCTTTTTCTTTAACGTCATGGTTTGGTACCCTGCCTTTGAAAGAGCAGAAACTCTCAAGTGGTCCAGCAGACTGATTGGTCAGCCACGGCTACACCTGAAGACCCTGGAGCTCAGACAGTCACAGCGGGTCTCCAGCTCTATGTTGGAGGACGACTCCCACCCTCTGCATACTGAATACATTACATTACATTACATTGCATTTAGCTGACGCTTTTATCCAAAGCGACTTACAATAAGTGCATTCGACCAGGAAGACACAACCTTGAAGAAAACAGAATCATATAAGAACATCAGGTTTCAAAGAGCCAATCGTTTCAAGTGCTGCTCAACTGGCTTTAGATAAGCCAGTCCTTTATTAGTATATAAGTGCTCTGTTAGCAGATCTTTGTTAGTCATTCTATCGCTCGAAGTGGAGTCGAAAGAGATGAGTTTTCAGTCTGCGCCGGAAGGTGTGTAAGCTTTCTGCGGTCCTGATTTCAATGGGGAGCTCATTCCACCATTTTGGAGCCAGGATAGCAAATCCACGTGTTTTTGCTGATGGGAACTTGGGTCCCCCTCGCAGCGAGGGTGCAGCGAGTCGTTTGGCTGATGCAGAGCGAAGTGCACGTGCTGGGGTGTACGGTTTAACCATGTCCTGGATGTAGGAAGGGCCAGATCCATTCGCAGCATGGTACGCAAGTACCAGTGTCTTGAAGTGGATTCTAGCAGTTACCGGAAGCCAGTGGAGGGAGCGGAGGAGCGGCGTGGTGTGGGAACATTTAGGAAGGTTGAAGACCAGACGAGCCGCTGCATTCTGGATGAGCTGCAGAGGTCGGATGGCACATGCAGGTAGACCAGCCAGGAGGGAGTTGCAGTAGTCTAGGCGTGAGGTGACGAGAGCCTGGACCAGAACCTGCGTGGCTTTCTGGGTCAGCTGGGGACGCATCCTCCTGATGTTGTAAAGCGTGTATCTGCAGCAGCGGGTTGTAGCAGCGATGTTTGCAGTGAAGGACAGGTTGTTATCTAGGGTCACCTCCAGAGTCCTTGCAGTCTGAGTCGGAGAAACAACAGAGGTGCCGATGTTGATAGTCAGGTCAAGAGAGGGACAATCTTTTCCCGGAAGGAAAAGCACTTCAGTTTTGTCAAGGTTGAGCTTGAGGTGATGAGCAGACATCCACTGAGAGATGTCAGCTAAACAAGCAGAGATGCGTGCGACGACCTGGGTCTCTGAGCGGGGAAAGGACAGAATTAGTTGGGTGTCGTCAGCGTAGCAGTGGTATGAAAAACCATGCGGGCTAATGACTGATCCGAGCGAGTTTGTGTACAGGGAGAAGAGGAGGGGACCAAGAACAGAGCCCTGAGGGACCCCTGTAGTTAATTGACAAGGGTCGGACTCGGACCCTCTCCAAGTAACCCTGTAGGTGCGGTCTTTGAGGTATGAGGTGAGGAGGGAAAGTGCAGAGCCTGAGACTCCAAGTTCTTGGAGAGTGCGAAGGAGGATCTGATGGTTCACCGTGTCGAAT
The DNA here is from genome assembly GCF_902827115.2 of Pseudochaenichthys georgianus. Classification (NCBI taxonomy): domain Eukaryota; kingdom Metazoa; phylum Chordata; class Actinopteri; order Perciformes; family Channichthyidae; genus Pseudochaenichthys; species Pseudochaenichthys georgianus. Next base: position 3,707,117 of record NC_047516.1, read on the forward strand.
GCAGCAGACAGGTCCAACAGGATGAGGACAGAGGAGAGGGAGGCTGCTTTAGCAGTGTGCAGTTCCTCAGTGACAGCAAGGAGGGCAGTTTCTGTGGAGTGACCTGCCTTGAAACCAGACTGGTGCGGATCCAGAAGGTTGTTCTGATGGAGATAACAGGAGAGTTGTTTAAAGACAGCGCGTTCACGTGTTTTAGACAGGAACGGGAGGAGAGAGACAGGCCTGTAGTTTATAACGTCAGACGGGTCGAGAGTGGGTTTCTTTAGGAGAGGGTTTACTCTTGCCTCCTTGAGAGTGTGTGGAAAGTGACCAGAAGTTAGAGAAGTGTTGATGAAATGGGTGAGAAACGGTAGAATATCAGGAGCGATAGTCTGAAGGAGGTTTGAAGGGATAGGGTCCAGAGGACAGGTGGTAGGGCGGGCAGAGGTAATGAGGGTAAGAACCTCACTTGGAGAGAGAGGGGAAAAGGAGGTTAGTGTGCCGGTTGAAGGTGGCTCAGGTGATCCGGCGGTGAGTAGGGGTGAGTCAGAAAAAGAAGAGCGAATATCGTCAACCTTTTTTTCAAAGTGGTTAACAAAGTCGCTTGACAGAAGGGAGGAGGGGGAAGGGGCCTTGGGAGGATCCAAGAGGGTGGAGAAGATGGAAAATAGTTTTTTAGGATTGGAATAGGAAGATTGGATCTTATCTTGAAAGAAAGTGCTTTTTGTCTGAGAGATCGAAGCAGAGAAAGAGGAGAGGAGAGCCTGATAGGTTAGGAGGTCGTCACGGTGTTTGGATTTCCACCATTTCTGCTCTGCTGCCCGAAGGACGGTTCTATTAGCACGCAGTGCGTCATTTAGCCAGGGAGCAGGAGGGGACTGACGAGCCTGCCGAGATGTGAGAGGACAGAGAGAGTCCAGAGAGGATGAGAGAGTAGAGAGGAGAGTTTCTGCAGCAGAGTTTGGAGGCAGGAGTTGGAACGAGTCAGAGGAAGGGAGGGCTGAGAGCACCGATGAGGCAAAGGTAGAGGGGGAGAGGGAACGGAGGTTACGGCGGACAGGTGCAGGATGAGAAGAGATTAGTTTGTTATGTTTGGAAAGGGGTGAATAGAAGCTTCTTCCTTCAGGCCGGAGGTTAGCTGTCCCAAAGTGTACCAACAGCTTTGTTTCAGCAGCCATCGTACACATTAGAAAGCTGTAGCAGTGTCAAGATGCTACGGAAGCAATGCCTATTTATTTATTTATCAACTCTGTGGATTGCTCATGTTTGTACAAGTGGTGTTAAAGGCCCTGACACACCAAGCAGTCACCAGAGGACTAGCCGACGCTGAAGTCGGCTGTTGCCTGGCCGTGTTCTCCTGCGTTTTGGCCATGTGTCGCACGGGAACACACCGCACCGACTTCAGTGCGTGAGTGGCAATAACTCTCCTTACCAGCAGGCGGCGGTAGTGTGTATTCGTCATTCAAAAGAGGCAACAACCGGAAGACAGAGAAGAAGAAGAGTATCTTTTCTCCGTAATATCATACAGAGCTGGCCTCTCCTGGATCAAGGTGATGAGCAGGTCTTCGTTTGCATCATTCCAGATCGCCATGATGAGATGAAAATGAATAGCAGTCTGTGTGTGCCTTCTTAAATCGTTTGTTTACGTCCCTCACTTCCGCTTCGCTTCTCATGCACTGATTTGCTAGCTGAACAGCCAATCAGAGTGATTATTTGGTCCGACTGCCAGCCCCGATGCATGGCCGATTCAACATGTTGAATCGGCCATGCATCGGGTCTGGCAGTCCAAATAAGGCGTGTCACGGTCGACGGTGCGGGACACACCAACCTGACTACGGCGCCGCGAATGCCCGACAGCCTCTGACGGCCTCTGACTCCCAAAATCGGGTTGGTGTGTCAGGGCCTTTAGATGTGATGGAGCAGGAGGTACTTTTTTTGTTTTAGTATGTGTATCATAATGGATCCCTTGACTTTTATCTGCAAACCAAATCTACCTACGGGTGTAAATAAATAACCTGGACCTGATTTGGAGAGGAAGAAAGTTAGGATGGATAAAATAGGTAAGACTGAATAAAAGAAAACACTGGAAAAGATACAAAAATGAAAATGCTTTTATGACACACCCGACCCTTGAGTCATCCTTCTATAACACACACACACACACACACACACACACACACACACACACACACACACACACACACACACACACACACACACACACACACACACACACACACACACACACACGAGCAAATACACATGGATTTAGACACACATGAAATGAATATGCATATAAAATGTTGTTGCTTGTGGGTTTCATTTCTTTGAGGCAGAGCTGTTGTGGATACAGAAGCAGTCTTATTGCTTATTACACACACACACACACACACACACACACACACACACACACACACACACACACACACACACACACACACACACACACCCTCCTGTCCCTCTGTCCTGTCCCTCTGCATTAGACGCTGCCTGGGGGCATGCAAGGCAGAGATACACTGAGAGAGGGGGGGGGGCAGAGTGGTGTGGGGGGGGGTCGACCTGTTAGTAGCTGTCGTTTAAATAAATGTTAGTCGAGGGAGCGAATGGGAGCAGCCTGGGTGGAGTGTGTGTGTGTGTGTGTGTGTGTGTGTGTGTGTGTGTGTGTGTGTGTGTGGTGTGTGTGTGTGTGTGTGTGTGTGTGTGTGTGTGTGTGTGTGTGTGTGTGTGTGTGTGTGTGTGTGTGTGTGTGTGTATCCATCACATGACGTACTGTAGTGTGCACTTTGAAAGAGTTCTTTGTCACTAATCATACTGGCCACGAAGAGACCCCTTCCTCACAGACTGGGACCCTCGTGCTTTGAAGTGCAGGTGAAGTTAGCATTCATTGCTGGTGTTCAACTCTGCAAGCAGCCAAGGATGTACTGTATGTTTTACACAATTGACCAATTAACTGTGAACTCCATCTTACAACTTATTATAAACGAACAAAGTTGTATCGAGTCCGCCTGTTCTACTAAAGACGATGATCGCATGCATCGTATGGATGACGAAGAGGGATGACTACAGTAACATTTACTGAGCTGCAGGACTGAGTCCTAGCTCCCTTTTTGAAGTCAATTAGTGTTTGGTTAGATGCCTGAAATAGAGTCCGTAGCCAATTGAAGCTTAAGATGTTATAGTTTAGTATAACGACATGAAATGCATCAGTAAAGACCCACTGGTGAAGCTTTTACTTTCCTAGAGTTACCAGCTAGATAACTCGACTATGCCAAAGTCATGCAGCCTTGGTATGGTTTGTTTATATCCCAGTGTTCATTTCATTTCATTTCAAACCTTTATTTATACAGACAAATCCCATTGAGATCATTGATCTCTTTCTCAAGGGAGACCTGCTCAAGTAGTTCCACATGAAACATAAAAACATAAACAGAACAACAAAAGGACATCATCCAGCATCATTTACATAATTATCCACATAAACAGGTACCAACAGCTTCCGATTGAGTAGCATCCAACCGAGCTTTAAAAACATTTAGTGGCACCAGATTGCTCAGTTTCCATTTAATTTGCAGACTGTTCCAAGACAGAGGAGCTGCATCTAAAAGCTGTCTTCCCTAAGATAGTCCTAGCAGTTGGCACATTTAATAAAACCACAGCATGCGATCTCAGGCAGTAGCCACTTACAATTCTCCGTGAGATCAGGGAGCCGATGTAAGATGGAAGTTTCCCGAGCATGGCTTTGTGTTAGCTTTTGACCTCTGTTGACTGCATTTCCACTTTATCCATAAAGTTTACACTATTTCCACAAAGTTCTGTTCCTTCATCGACAAAAACCTGCTATCATCACAGGCATTTTTGTTGTGTTTATAAAGAGTGTATCTGATGTTTATTTTTAATCCAATTAAATATAAAATTCCCAGTGGCATGTTGCCAAAGGAGCTACTGCTCTGCGAACATCCTGGTTGGCCCACAGAAGCACGTAATCCCTGCAGAACTCTTAAAACAGCGCAGTGTGTTCAGATAGACTTGAACAATGTGAACCCAACCTGCAAAACAAACGTATTGTTTCTCGTTCTCTTTCTTAGTCACTATCCCTGTAAGTAGAGTATCCTGAAGTGGGAGAGAGAGAGAGAAGAGAGTCATAGAGAGACGGAGGTGGGGGGTGTAGGGAGGGAGGGGGGGGGGGGGGATGATGGGTTCTTTAGTGGTTGTGTGATCTCAGCCACCAGTCCCACAGCTGGTGCACCAGCAGGCAGCCCAGCCTGGCCATATGCTGCCGGGGCTGCTCCCATTGCTCCCATTATCCTCGGTGGAGCAGCCCCACCCCCAAACCACCATCACTACTATGCTCTCATACCCCCCTCACCACCACCTCCACCAGAGACACTTTTAGCTCTCACGACACTGTGCTGCAAGCAGAGATGGCAACAGTGCACACATCCTTTACTCAAGTAGAAGTACAGATACTTGTGTTTAAAAATACTCTGGTAAAAGTAGAAGTACTGACTAAACTTCTTTACTCAAGTAAAAGTAAAGAGCTTTGAAATGTACTTCAGTAAAAAGTACCCATAACTAGCAGCTGCTTTAAAGAGTAGCTTGCCTCCCTTTATATTAATAGAACAATAATGTCATTGTTGGCTAATGAATGTTTCCATGCTGAACAACGGCAACATGACAACGTTTCCATTGGTCCCTCTTCTTTAGAGAAGACCAGGAAGTGATGGATACACGGATCGTGTTCCAACCAATAGGCACGCAGTGACTCTGAAGAATAATGATCACGCACCAAACACACATTCAGACTAAAGGAACCAGCTGTTTGGGAAATGAGAGAAGTAGAAAGTACAGGTATTTGAGTTCAACATGTAAGAAGTAGAAAGTACAGGTATTTGAGTTCAACATGTGAGAAGTAGAAAGTACAGGTATTTGAGTTCAACATGTGAGAAGTAGAAAGTACAGGTATTTTGAGTTCAACATGTAAGAAGTAGAAAGTACAGGTATTTGAGTTCAACATGTAAGAAGTAGAAAGTACAGGTATTTGTGTTCAACATGTAAGAAGTAGAAAGTACAGGTATTTGTGTTCAACATGTAAGAAGTAGAAAGTACAGGTATTTGAGTTCAACATGTAAGAAGTAGAAAGTACAGGTATTTGTGTTCAACATGTAAGAAGTAGAAAGTACAGGTATTTGTGTTCAACATGTAAGAAGTAGAAAGTACAGGTATTTGTGTTCAACATGTAAGAAGTAGAAAGTACAGGTATTTGTGTTCAACATGTAAGAAGTAGAAAGTACAGGTATTTGGGTTCAACATGTAAGAAGTAGAAAGTACAGGTATTTGAGTTCAACATGTGAGAAGTAGAAAGTACAGGTATTTGTATTCAACATGTAAGAAGTAGAAAGTAAGGCAAGGCAAGGCAAGGCAAGTTTATTTATATAGCACTTTTCAACACAAGGCAATTCAAAGTGCTTTACAAAAAATGAAATACATTAAGAAAATGGCATTTAAAATCAGTCATTAAAAAGAAGAGATAATAAAATAAACATTAAAAGAAAAAATACATGGATAAAAGTTACAGTGCAGTTTAAGATATGAATAGTTCAATTAAAAGCAGCGACAAAAAGAAAAGTCTTCAGCCTGGATTTAAAAGTAGTCAGAGTTGCAGCGGACCTGCAGGTTTCTGGGAGTTTGTTCCAGATGTTTGGAGCATAATAACTGAACGCTGCTTCTCCATGTTTAGTTCTGACTCTGGGGACAGGAAGCTGACCAGTCCCTGAAGACCTGAGAGATCTGGATGGTTCATCATTTAGCAGGAGGTCAGAAATGTATTTTGGGCCTAAACCATTCAGTGCTTTATAAACCAGCAGCAGTATTTAGAAATGTATTCTTTGACACACAGGAAGCCAGTGTAAAGACTTCAGAGCAGGAGTGATGTGATCCACTTTCTTAGTGCTAGTGAGGACTCGAGCAGCGGCGTTCTGAATCAGCTGCAGCTTCCTAATAGATGTTTTAGTGAGACCTGTGAAGACACCATTGCAGTAGTCCAGTCTACTGAAGATAAAAGCATGGACAAGTGTTTCCAGATCCTGCTGTGACATTAGTCTTTTAATCCTAGATATGTTCTTTAGGTGATAGTAGGCTGATTTAGTAACTGTTTTAATGTGACTGTTGAAACTCAGGTCAGAGTCCATGACGACACCTAGATCTCTGGCTTTATCTGTTGTTTTGAACATTGCAGGCTGAAGCTCAGCGCTAACTTTTAAACGTTCCACCTTGGCTCCAAAAACCATTACCTCAGTTTTATCTTTGTTTAATTGGAGAAAGTTCTGACACATCCAGTCATTGATTTGTTCAATGCACTTACTCAGTGTTTGAATTGGAGCATAGTCTCCTGGTGAAATTGTTACGTAAATGTGTGTGTCATCTGCATAGCTATGGCAACTTATTTTGTTGTTTTTCATTATCTGAGCCAGTGGTAGCATGTAGATGTTAAAGAGAAGAGGCCCCAAGATGGAGCCTTGAGGAACCCCACATGTCATATTTGTCAACTCAGATGTGTATTTACCTATAGAAACAAAGTTGTTTCTGTCCTTTAGGTAGGATTCAAACCAATTTAGAACTGTTTTCGAAAGTCCCACCCAGTTTTCCAGTCGGTCTAGTAATATGCTGTGGTCAACAGTGTCAAACGCAGCACTGAGATCTAATAAAAAAAATAGAAGTAGAGGTATTTGTGTTCAAAATGTAAGAAGTAGAAAGTACAGGTATTTGGGTTCAAAATGTAAGAAGTAGAAAGTACAGGTATTTGTGTTCAAAATGTAAGAAGTAGAAAGTACAGGTATTTGGGTTCAAAATGTAAGAAGTAGAAAGTACAGGTATTTGAGTTCAACATGTAAGAAGTAGAAAGTACAGGTATTTGGGTTCAACATGTAAGAAGTAGAAAGTACAGATATTTGTGTTCAACATGTAAGAAGTAAAAGTAAAAAGTCGTCAGAATAATAAGTAGTGGAGTAAAGTACTGATACCAGAAAAATGTAAGTACAGTAACAAAGTATTTGTACTCCAGTACTTCCCAGCACCAGCAGAGACACTTTTAGCTCTTACTTCAACTCCTGGGCTGCAAGTGTACTTAGAGTTCCATGTAGCCTTTTTGTTCAGGCCCGTGTTGTATCTAAACACCTGCAGGGTTACAGAAGAATTAATGGCCCGGCTTTTATGGGTCAAGGAAGAATGAATAACATCTTGGAGCGGATCTGAATCACGGTGTGGAAGCAGGCAGAGTTTTACTTTCTTTAACAATGTATCAAAGTGTATGCATTGCTGCATTCACGTGGTATCAGAGAAATGTTTTCCTGACTTGGAGAATTCCCGAAATCAACAACGTGATTTTTGGACCAGATCGAAGCTGGTACCGGCAGTATCAGGCAGAGCCCCTGTTTTAAAACATATTTTTTATTTAGAAATTGGGAGGTTATTTTGGATAAAGTTACAAACACCAGATTATATTTCTTCGGTGATGGACTTTAATTATTATTTGTTAGGACTGAAACCAACTCTCATTATTTAATGTTTTGTAAATCAATTTATGATCATATTCAAATATCATGTTAAGTGCTCATCTAGTGATCTTTGTGTAATGACATCAAACCCATAACGCTGATCCAATCCTGAAATAGCCCTCAATCGAGAGATGGGAGGATATTCTGTCACACGCCATTTTCTCACCTCGAGCCTTTTCCAGCCACCCTCCAGTGTCTCCCTCCCACCCAGCGTTCACCCTCAGGCTTTTCTCAAGCCTCACAGCCCTCTCACCCTCTCTACTAGCCCTCCCCCATGCTATATTACACCCCCCCCCCCCAGCATCTCCTCCCTTCATTTCTCTCCCTCTCTCGCCCTGTGTGGGCCCCTGTCAGCAGCTTGGGGTCAGCTACACTTTCACAATTCCTGCTCTCACTGCTGTCACCTATCTACTTAGCTTTAACCCCCCGACACACACACACACACACACACACACACACACACACACACACACACACACACACACACACACACACACACACACACACACACACACACACACACACACACACACACACACACACACACACACACACACACACACACACACACACACACACACACACACACACCATGTATACATCACTTCAGGGGACGTTACATTGACTTACATGCATTTCCTGGAGACTTATCCTAACCTTAACCATAACCAACACATGCCTAACCCTAACCAAGTCTTCACCCTAAAATTAATGATCCCCCTCATGGGGACCTCCATTTTGTCCCCATAAGGGAGGCGAGTCCCCACACGTGACTGTGTAAACAGATTTAGGTCCCCACAAGTATAGTAATGCTAGGACGGACACACACACACACACACACACACACACACACACACACACACACACACACACACACACACACACACACACACACACACACACACACACACACACACACACACACACACACACACACACACACACACACACACCCATACCGATGTCGCTGCCTTTTCATTCTCCTCCCTCTGCCGTCATGATTGGCTCTCATGGTCTATGTTTCGTTGTCTATTGTTTATTCTCATGACACATTTTAATCCAATATTCCCAACAATTCGAAACATGTTTCGTCTTAAAGTGGAGTAAAAGTGGAAAGATCGTAGTTTGGGATTGCTCAGAAGAGTTGAGAGGTCAGAGTTGAACTCTATTGTCAGTGAGCGTTCGACATGTTAGCATTGTTAGAGTCTCTGTTAAGTCTTGACTTGAGTGACAGCACTAATTCACTCTGACCTCCAATTTGTGTTCAAAGTAGTGAAGTGAAATTCAAACCACTGCTATGCGACCCCAAAACACATTTCAAAGTGAAGGATGTGATAAGTGTTGTCGTCTTCATTTCATTGCAAGGAAATTGGTTAGCTTTTAGTTGAGGCATTTGCACATTTGCTAATGTTCATGTCAGAATAAGCAGAATATAGAGTACAGCCAAAATATGTGACAAATATTTTTTTTTTTTCTTCATAAATAAATACTGCAACATATGCAGTGTTTTTTTATTTCACTTCCTGTCTAATATCCCATCGGTTATCACTTGAATTCCTACCGAAACACAATATCTAAACACAAAAACATCGTATTTAGTTAAAGTATCATGCTACCAAATAAAATGTTAATATCCAGGTAGTGGTTTGTCCATATGTCGTCCGTCTCGCTGTGAGCCGCCGTTCGTGTTTTCAGGAACAACAATGGTGAGGACGATAAGTCGTCACGCTTCATATGTTGACTGTACCTCAGCGAAACAGGATTAACGGACTGGCAGTTAGTCCTCATTACATATTGATACGGCGGAACATACTGTAAAGTGTGTATTAAGTATTAAGCACTTTACATTTCTCCCACTCTCCAAATTTGTGAGTCTTTAATGTTTTATTTACTCGGAGCTGGTGAGCTGCGGTATGATAATTTCTGATCTGCTCTGCTGTGGGGAGGCTCTTCTGTCACACTGTTCTGGGTGACACACACACACACACACACACACACACACACACACACACACACACACACACACACACACACACACACACACACACACACACACACACACACACACACACACACACACACACACACACACACACACACACAGAGAGAGAAGAAACGCACATTGACTACACAAATACACATGGATTTAGACACACATGAAATTAATATGCATATAAAATGTTGTTGCCTGTGGGTTTCTCTTCTTTGAGGCAGAGCTGTTGTGGATACAGAAGCAGTCTTATTGCAGGAGTTAACATTCAGATTTTAAAAATGTTAAAATACATTTGTTTACCTGATAACCCTGATAGTTGGAGTTGGAATAAATAAAGAAATACTCTAAACCTGAGTAGATCAGCTTGAACTTCCAACATGAAGAGCACACACACACTTTGATACGTACACACAATTACAATGTGTGTGTTTGTTGCTGCAGGTTGTGGTGTGTGTGTTTGCGTCTCCTCTGCACACGGGACGCAGCGGTGGTCAGTTTGTTTGTTTAAAAACAGCACGACTACAAGGTCGAATTTCAGAGAGGCGAGAAGAAGAGATCGAGTAGAAGGCAAATATGACACCTCTTCTCAGCATTCCTTAGAAACATGAATACAACACACACACACACACACACACACACACACACACACACACACACACACACACACACACACACACACCTTTGTTTACCAAACAATCTGCCTTTGAAATATTTATTAGCGATGGGAGGCTCAGTGTGTGAGGTGGGAGGTTGCCCAAGAGACAGCCATCTATCAGGGGAACGGAGTGTGTGTGTGTGTGTGTGTGTGTGTGTGTGTGTGTGTGTGTGTGTGTGTGTGTGTGTGTGTGTGTGTGTGTGTGTGTGTGTGTGTGTGTGTGTGTGTGTGTGTGTGTGTGTGTGTGTGTGTGTGTGTCACACAGTTTAAATGAGAATCAGTTCATATGGTTACTCACAGATTCTTCACTAGTGTTTCGTTCCACTTTAAACTTCTTCAGGGTTCAATATTTGTGCACGTTTCTAACTAAGTGTAATTCCCAGTCAAAGTGAATATTGGCATTACAACATAATACATCATATTTAACACATGTTTACACCAAAAAGTCAATAAAAGAAAAAAAATCGTTGTTATACATTAAACCCCCCCGAGTATATATACAGTATGTTTTATATAATTTAAGATTAGCTCAGTACCATTGAAATATTAACCAGCCAATGATAATCATTCAGCAATATTAAAATATAACACCGACAGTGGCCATTCTGCAATGTTACTTTTGATACTTTCAGTACAGTTTGCTGATAATACTTAAGTACTTACTTGAGTACACTTTTAAAAGCAAGACGGACTTATAATTAAGAGTTTTTATACATAACTATTTAAGTCACTGGATAGGAAATGAATAGGAAACAGTAAATAAATAAGGAAGCTGTTCAGATTGAGGAGAGCCCAAGGTCACAGTGAGGTCAAAGGTCATGGAGCAAAACATGGGATGTAACTGGAGAAGGGACATCGGAGAGGTCAGAGGTCAAACATCAGCAGAAAGTGACGACACGTTAAACCTCATTGGATTGTCTGGGTTCCTGTCTTTTGAAGATTGGCTATCATGATGTCACACACACACACACACACACACACACACACACACACACACACACACACACACACACACACACACACACACACACACACACACACACACACACACACACGCAGTCACTCTCTGTATCTCCCTCTCTAATAACATTTTGTTTCATTGTTTTAATCTGCCAGCCTTTCCATTTCCCTCCTCTCCTCATTGGACAATGCAATCTGGAGTAAAGTGGGACTGATCCTCATAAATCATTAAGCAAGGTTTGTTTTTCCTTGCGAATGTAATTAATACATAATTAATATTTAAAGATCGACTCGTTTATCAAAATTAATTTCTCCACCGCAACAGATGCAGAGGAACGAGGAAAACAAACACATGGAGGAGGTGTTTCTGTGTGTTTTGGGGGGATCTGAGATGGAGAGAAAAGGACGAGAATGGAAAATAAACAGGGAAGGGAATTAGCACTAATGAGGCAGAAAGGAGGCGCCGTCTTAATTAGCTGACAGGTAGCCGCTTCGTCCCAGAGGCGGAGGAAGTGAGCATATTTTCTAATTTGCAAATGAGCGTTTTTATCTTCATTTTCCCCTGTGTATATGAAATGTGCTTTCAAATAACTTTACCTTGTCACCTTAAAGGGGCCCTAATATGCTAATCTTCAGGTTCATATCAGTGTGTAGTGTCTCTACTTTAAAGAGTCCTCTCCTGCTGATGTTCAGGTGTATATCAGTATGTAGTGTCTCTACTTTAAAGAGTCCTCTCCTGCTGATGTTCAGGTGTATATCAGTATGTAGTGTCTCTACTTTAAAGAGTCCTCTCCTGCTGATGTTCAGGTGTATATCAGTATGTAGTGTCTCTACTTTAAAGAGTCCTCTCCTGCTGATGTTCAGGTGTATATCAGTATGTAGTGTCTCTACTTTAAAGAGTCCTCTCCTGCTGATGTTCAGGTGTATATCAGTGTGTAGCGTCTCTACTTTAAAGAGTCCTCTCCTGCTGATGTTCAGGTGTATATCAGTATGTAGTGTCTCTACTTTAAAGAGTCCTCTCCTGCTGATGTTCAGGTGTATATCAGTATGTAGTGTCTCTACTTTAAAGAGTCCTCTCCTGCTGATGTTCAGGTGTATATCAGTATGTAGTGTCTCTACTTTAAAGAGTCCTCTCCTGCTGATGTTCAGGTGTATATCAGTATGTAGTGTCTCTACTTTAAAGAGTCCTCTCCTGCTGATGTTCAGGTGTATATCAGTATGTAGTGTCTCTACTTTAAAGAGTCCTCTCCTGCTGATGTTCAGGTGTATATCAGTGTGTAGCGTCTCTACTTTAAAGAGTCCTCTCCTGCTGATGTTCAGGTGTATATCAGTATGTAGTGTCTCTACTTTAAAGAGTCCTCTCCTGCTGATGTTCAGGTGTATATCAGTATGTAGTGTCTCTACTTTAAAGAGTCCTCTCCTGCTGATGTTCAGGTGTATATCAGTGTGTAGCGTCTCTACTTTAAAGAGTCCTCTCCTGCTGATGTTCAGGTGTATATCAGTATGTAGTGTCTCTACTTTAAAGAGTCCTCTCCTGCTGATGTTCAGGTGTATATCAGTATGTAGTGTCTCTACTTTAAAGAGTCCTCTCCTGCTGATGTTCAGGTGTATATCAGTATGTAGTGTCTCTACTTTAAAGAGTCCTCTCCTGCTGATGTTCAGGTGTATATCAGTATGTAGTGTCTCTACTTTAAAGAGTCCTCTCCTGCTGATGCTCAGGTGTATATCAGTATGTAGTGTCTCTACTTTAAAGAGTCCTGTCCTGCTGATGTTCAGGTGTATATCAGTATGTAGTGTCTCTACTTTAAAGAGTCCTCTCCTGCTGATGCTCAGGTGTATATCAGTATGTAGTGTCTCTACTTTAAAGAGTCCTGTCCTGCTGATGTTCAGGTGTATATCAGTATGTAGTGTCTCTACTTTAAAGAGTCCTCTCCTGCTGATGCTCAGGTGTATATCAGTATGTAGTGTCTCTACTTTAAAGAGTCCTGTCCTGCTGATGTTCAGGTGTATATCAGTATGTAATGTCTCTACTTTAAAGAGTCCTGTCCTGCTGATGTTCAGGTGTATATCAGTATGTAGTGTCTCTCCTGTGACATATCTCCATGCTCTAATGTTCAAAAAGCTCTTTATTTTTCTCATACTGCCTGTACCTCTTTTCACCCTCTGTCTGAAACCAGAGCCCAGTCTGCTCTGATTGGTTAACTGGCCGGCTCTGTTGTGATTGCTCAACAGCTTCGAGATTTCCCACCCTTTAGCCTATCACAAGCAATATGTTGGAGCATCGGCCAACGGGAGCACAAGTGTTCCGTAGTGATGTCACTATGTTCTGGAAATAAACAAAGGGGTCCAATGGAGGGGTTTCGAGAGTGGAGAGAAACTCCCTCTGGAGGCAACACAGGGATTTCAGCCTTTGCAGACCATTAACATGCACTCAAACCTATAGTACACACTAAAGGAAAGGGGACACCATAAGAAACATAATAGGGCCCCTTTAATTTTAATAGAGATTTTAATCCAGTTCATGTATAATGTTTGTTTCAATAGAGACAGATGCTCAAATTCAAAAGCACCAGAACATTGTTCTTGTAATAACCATAACGTTGGGAGGAAAGACGACCCTTAAAAATCTGTTTTGATTTATCCTTTCCTTCTCTCCTTCCCTCTTTCCTCGTCCTCACTTGCCCTCGCTCGGCCTCTGGAGACTGTCATGAGAGAGTTAAGTAGCACCACTTTACCCTGTCAATACATTCAATACATGCTATTGACCTGAGAGGGGCTGCGTGGGGAGGACAAGATGGAAGGACAGGACACACACACACACACACACACACACACACACACACACACACACACACACACACACACACACACACACACACACACACACACACACACACACACACACACACACACACACACACACACACACACACACACACATAAGAAAAGATTGGGATAGACAGCTGAAATGAAGATATAGAGTGTAAAATACTTTATCAGCCGATGTATTATATTGTTATCATCTGTTCCATTTGACATCTCATAGGATATAATAGAGGTGATAGACTCATAGAGGTTACTGTGCCAATGTTAAGGGGAAGTTTCACAGAAATGTAACTGCACAGCAGATACAGAGCCACCAACTATTTAAAGTGCAAACAGAAAACATTTACCTTAAAATAAAACTAGTTATTTAAACTGAAAATGCTTAAAAGTGACATTAAAACGCTGAAGACATGCACCTTCAGACGTGAGATGAGACGGTAGAAATTAACGGGTGAGAAAGGAATGACTGAATTAACTAATCAATGAAAGGAAAAACCCAAAGCAATATAAAAACATACAAAAACGTACACTGAAGAAAGACAATTACAAAATGCACGCACCTGCTTTCAGAGTCTGAATGATAATCTGTTAAACATGCTCTATGTGTGTGTGCATGTGTATATAGCTGGGTGAGTGAATGTCAGAACACACACACACACACACACACACACACACACACACACACACACACACACACACATACACACACTTCCTGGGCTTGCTGCCCTGATGAAAGCGGTTCCTGGCTAATGGGTTAATTTCATTCGGCTGCTCTCTGCCATGTTGAGGACAATTAGCCCCGAATGGAGCTGTGAATATTTAATGACTTCACTGCAAGGGAGAGAGAGAGAGAGAGAGAGAGAGAGAGAGAGAGAGAGAGGTATGGAAGAAAAGGGAATATGGACGAATCAAGGCAGAACTAAAAAAACAAAATGAGAAATAATATGTATAATCAACCGTTATATTTAAAATCCGTTACTTAATTTAACCATTTATTTAATTATGTTTATTATATGTCATTGTGTTAATGCATATCATTAATACATTTCCCCTTTAATTAAAATACATGTGTACCTTCTTTATTTGTTAGTTATCCTTCAACATGACACATCTTATCAAAACAGTCTGTTTCATATTTCATTCATAACTTAATTCTAAAAACAAATATTTCTTCCAGCAACATTTCATTGCTATTGATTTGTAAATGACCTTTTTCATACTTTAAATCAAATATGTCTTCATATTGTGGAAAACTTTACAGTACGTTAACTCTGAAGTAGAAGTTTGAGCAGAGAAAGCCGAGTACTGCCCCACCTGGGTATTTCTACTTTGAAGTATTTGTTGACTTTTACCACCAGACAAGATCAACTCAAACGTCTTTTCTTCGACTTGAACTTGAAGTTTGAATTGAAAGAAATGAGAGAATGCAGAAACAGACAGTTGTTTACCTCGATGTTCTGGTAACTTCTGTCACCTGTGGACTGGACATGGGGCCGACTCACAATTACAGTGAATGTGAGATGGCGGACGGACCTCTGATCTGACGGAGAGGCAGTTCGTTCCCCGAGGTGACAGGCGGGATGGAAACACTGTGGCCTGTCAATCAAACTCAGCTTCACGGAGAAAGAGAGAAAAACAGAGAGAAAACCCAAACTCAGCGCAAATCCTTTAATTGGTTAATTGATCCTCGGCTGCCAATCAAACGTGTGAATTATTAATTGAATAGATGGCAGCGCTGAGGAGGGGATCGCATTGATTGGGTGACGATGAGCTGATGGGTTGTTATGGTGATGAGGGTTGTTATGGCGCTAATGGGAGTTATTGATTGTTTATTTGACAGCTTTTAGTGTCAACGGATTATATTACGCTATCATTTTATTATCCTAAAATGTGTTTTATGATTTATTTGTATTGGTTGTCTCTCTCTGTCGTTTTTGAAAGGTTTTTTATACAACTAATTCGATATTAATATATACGTTCAAAGTAAAATGAAATTAAGCAAGTTAAAGGTGGGAGGCAGGTAGGTTATTGAAATAATTCCAATTACATCATTTTCATGTCAAAGGCCTCAAACCTTATGGCGGAAACTACAAACTTTATGAAAGATAGTTTCAAAATGCATACAGAATAATTGTTGAGTGAGAGACGACAAAACAAAATGTTGTGAAACTGAATGAAATGTTTTAAAGAAGTTAAAGCAACAAAACTGCGTGGTTAAGTTTAGGAAAAGATTGTTAAAATAAGTGGTCAGAGTTTGTGATAAATTCATCAAATCCACTCCTGACCCACATCTTATATTCAATTTTATTTGATTTACTTGCACTATAATCTGTTTTATTGTGTTGCACTGTTGGAGGAGCCTGTGACCTCATCGTTTCATTGTCATACCTACACTGTAGCTACTGTATGCACAAATGATAATAAAAGCCTTGAACTTCTAAACTGATAACCCTAATATTAACCCCGCTAACCCTAACCCCAATAACCACTGATTACGCCCATTTTCAACACTTCATTCAATTAGAAACCAATCAAGAAAATATTGGGCAAAGAGAATTCCAAGGTGGAAGGAGTATTTGCTACAGATTTCCAGAATTTCAAAATGCCTCGAAGACTTAAGCCGCGTTCACACTGCGGTACTTTTCCCACAAAGGTTCATGCGAACTTAGTTCATGATCGCGTTCACACCAAAAAGAGCCGGTACTAAAAGTAGTTCATGAGAACCTTTTTACCCGCTCGAAAGTCCCTGCTAGAGAGCAGGGACTTTCGAGCGGCTCTTTTGTGAGAAAAGAGCTATATTCCTGATTGGCTGGGCGGATTGCAAACCACGCCCCGTAAAACTCCCAAAAAGTTTTGTGAAGCCGCCATTTTATTATCCTCGCATTAGCATTATTAGCATTAGCATTATTAGCATTAGCCCAGCGCACAAACAGAGAGACTAACTTATGGCAACACAAAAGAAAACATGGGAGCGGTGGAGATGAGGAGGTGTCGGCGTTCTGGCGATTTACTCGGAAGGCTTCAGTAGAAGCTGCTGGGAGTCCCAGCAGCTTCTACTGAAGCCTTCCCCAACTCCGGGGACTTCCGGCCGGGGACTTTGGGCGGCAGTATACGCCGTGAAGTGGTTTGCGGCCTGCCAGTAAACCCAAAGCAGAAGAAGAAGAAGTGACGTCAGCGGCTTCATTTGCCTAATCCTCCCCCAGGGACTTTTTCTGGTGTGAACGCGATCTGTACTTAGTTCATGCGAACTAAAGAGTTCGCATGAACCTTTGTGGGAAAAGTACCGCAGTGTGAACGCGGCTACAAACAGTTATGCCAATGTAACGGTTGTTTGTATACCTGCCAAACCAGGGAAACATGCTCAGCGTCTTTGGAAATAAGAGCCGGGGTCTCTAGTTCATCTTTACCTGGAGCAGTGGGAGCATATGGCACATGGGCCGAAGGATCAGCTCTGCACAGCGACTGCTCTCCTGTTTCTCCGTGGTGACACACAGATAGTTGTGTTCACTGACAGCTGCTGCTCAGGAAGGACACTAGTGTGCCAGGTTTGATGTTGAAGCCAAAGCGGCATGGATATCTAAGATTCTTCTTAAAGGTGATTAAGATGGTGGAAGCAGTGTACGGTTCAATACTCCTTAATTGTACAGAAAAGAATAAAGTAGTTTCTTTGGTTTCGGCTCCTTGACATATCATTTACAATCAGAAAAATCGTAAAGGTCCCGCGTCATGGCCATTTCTACTGATCTTAATTCCATCGTTGAGGTCGACTAGAATAGATTTACATTGTTCAATGTTCCAAACTCGCATTGGTTTCTCACACAGCATCTCTGTGTAGTATATGTGTATACCTGTTCAAATCTGCTTACTCACTGTAGTGTAGCTTTTATTTTATTTTATTTTTTTTTATTTTTATTTTTTTTAAAGTACGGTGTCCTTGGGTGTCATGAAAGGCGCCTAAAAATAAAATGTATTATTATTATTTTATTATTATTCACTCTCTGTCCTACACGCCTTGTTGGAGCTCCTGCCCCCCCTCCCTGTGAGCCCACTGTGCTCTGATTGGTCAGCTCACCCACTCGGGGCTGCAGCACCCCCATCTGCGAGGCTCCTCTAGCACCCGCCGCACCCCCTCGCACCCCCAAGCGCGGCGCACCTACAGTGTAAGCGCGCCACAGTTTCGCCACGAGGCTCCACTAGCACCCGCACCCCCCCGCACCCCCAAGCGCGGCGCACCTACAGTGTAAGCGCGCCACAGTTTCGCCACGAGGCTCCACTAGCACCCGCACCCCCCCGCACCCCCAAGCGCGGCGCACCTACAGTATAAGCGCGCCACAGTTTCGCCACTTGCACCTTTAATAAAAGTTCAAAGTTAATCTGCTGGTTTTTAAGTTGTTTTGGACTTTGATGCAAATATCTTGATGTGCCTGTTACTGAACGTATTACACTTTTGTAAAACTTGTATTATCTATCAACTTAAAAATATGGTTTAGGTTAGGAAGCAGTTTGAGCAACGATGTTATGTTTTGTTGTATCGGGAAAGTCCTTTAGTCGGTCAAGTCTTTACATTTCCCTGAGAATAATTGACCTTCCTCTTCATTCAAATGTATATATGTTTCCCCTGAGAACTCCCTGCTTAAGCGAAACCTATTTCATTTCAGTAAAAAACACAAGAATTCAAATGTATTACTCTCACAAACCGTACCGTACACTTTTCCTTCGTGCTTTCTCAGCAGTTCTCTTCTGTCATTCCCTCGTGAATCCGTAGGAAATGAAGTGCAGGAGGATAATGCACCATATTGATATCTGACCTGTCAAGTTACCGTCCCATCTGAAAGGCTTGCACATACTCTGACCCGACCTGAAGTACATAACATCTGCACTCCATCCTCTTCAGCTCCCGTCAGTCACCGCTCCACAAAGGCCTTTAGTAGAACCTGAGCAGTGACCAGTTTCAACACGCTCGTTTTCAAACGGAGACACTGAGAGAAAAGTTGCTCTTACTGTACGTACATAGAACTATCAATGTTGTTGTAAACGCAGCCATCAAGTTGATTTTAATGTATGTAGAACTATCAATAATAACCTGTCTAGAACTTCGTAGTATTTACAGATATGAGATCTATCTCGACAACAGAGCCAAAGCAATTACCCAAAATGTCTGGCTGATAGAAAATGTGTCATATAAATAATTCTTGTAGCATTGTGGAAGGCACTGAGTAACAAGTCACATTAGAAAAGCTCAGAATGATCCTTTCCAAAACATTGAACCTATTGTGTCACCTGCTGTGTATTTTAAATCTTTTTATGCTATTTCGATAAAAAAAATGCAAGGAATCTGATTTTGTTCGTATGATTCTGTCTTACAGGCACATCATGAAGATAGGGAAGTCCTGCAGTTCAACACAAGTTCAATATTCTGCAGCTCCTGGACCAGTTAGAAGGACTTGTTCCTCCTTCACTGGAATCAGTTTTGACTTGTGGTAAAATGACTTGTTCTGAAGCTCTGTATTTTGATCAATTGTGGAGAACTGTGTTGTGTTTTAGCTGCATATCGTCTCTCTTTTTGCTTGTCCTTCAGATGTAGAGTTTACATTTTCATCACCTCAGTCATAACATTACCTTCAAGGTGGGGTAGGTACATTTGAGAAACCGGCTCGAGATCGCTAGAATTTGAAAATACACAACCGGAGAAAATCTGCAGCTTCCTTATAGAGCCCCTCCTCCAACGCGCACATGACCAATGAGGGCACGAGATCAGTTTGTGCCCCGATGGCAGGCTGACAGGCAGGTAGGCCATCCAGTTGGTTGTACTTTTTACAGTATCACGGCTTCTACAGATGACATTTTATTTATGGATTTGTTGTCAAAGCACTTCAGATATTCATTGCTATCGGGATGTTAAGAGCATTCCATGGAATATAACAACAAGTGTATCTCGAGCCGGTTTCTGAAACTTACCTACCCCACCTTTAACCTTGAAATGAAAGAAGAGTCTTTGATCTAACTGACAGTTTTCTCCGATGTCTCCCTCCCTGCTCAAATGTCATGTTTGCTAACTCATATTCCCCGGTGTATGTGGCTGAATGAAGTGCACGAGCATAATGCACCGTATTGATATCTGGACATGTCAAAACACAACAAATTACCAGCCTGCTGTCTTTGAGAGAGACTCCCTAAGATTTGATCCATAGATCATCTGCACTCTGCACTCATCAAGCCGTCTCACTCACAGGGGCATTAATGCGTTTTGTTGATTTCAGCATTTTAGAGGCCATTAAGACGAGAGAGGAAAACGGTATGAACGGAGAGCAGAGAAAGTTACAGACCTGCTGGATCCACCCAGAAGGCCAGCTGTTGGTGTATTGCATTAAGGCCCTGACACACCAAGCAGTCACCAGAGGACTAGCTGACGCTGAAGTCGGCTGTTGCCTGGCCGTGTTCTCCTGCGTTTTGGCCATGTGTCGCACGGGAACACACCGCACCGACTTCAGTGCGTGAGTGGCAATAACTCTCCTTACCAGCAGGCGGCGGTAGTGTGTATTCGTCATTCAAAAGAGGCAACAACCGGAAGACACAGAAGAAGAAGAAGAGTATCTTTTCTCCGTAATATCATACAGAGCTGGCCTCTCCTGGATCAAGGTGATGAGCACGTCTTCGTTTGCATCATTCCAGATCGCCATGATGAGATGAAAATGAATAGCAGTCTGTGTGTGCCTTCTTAAATCGTTTGTTTACGTCCCTCACTTCCGCTTCGCTTCTCATGCACTGATTTGCTAGCTGAACAGCCAATCAGAGTGATTATTTGGTCCGACTGCCAGACCCGATGCATGGCCGATTCAACATGTTGAATCGGCCATGCATCGGGGCTGGCAGTCCAAATAAGGCGTGTCACGGTCGACGGTGCGGGACACACCAACCTGACTACGGCGCCGCGAATGCCCGACAGCCTCTGACGGCCTCTGACTCCCAAAATCGGGTTGGTGTGTCAGGGCCTTTAGAGCAGCGGTGTCAGACTCAAACACACAGTGGGCCAAAATAAAAAATGGGTAGTAGTCGAGGGCCGGACTGGTTCAATGTTTATTGCAAAACGTATGGAACCAACAAAGCTTAAATTATTGCCTATAAAAACAACATTAAATAATCAGGTGCATTCATTTCTCATGGCTCTATCTGCAGCTTCTCCAGAGTCATTTCTTATGAGTACTTTTCTCCACAGGCCAACAACAGCTTCAACAAAACTATTCCCCTCAAAGAGAAACCAAACATGCCCTGCTGTCGTGAGAGAGGAAGTGCAGAAGGAAGCATCCATTGAACTCAGTGTGCTGCTCTGGGATGCTAGCTCAGATACTTGGCATCTCATCTCGGGAGCAAGGTCATCAATGTTTGGGCTCAGGCTCTGAGCGGAGGAGACCCTCAGGATGGAGTGAAGGTGTGCGTGCAATATACCGGAGGGCCAGATCTAATAGGAATTAGAAATTATCCTGCGGGCCGAAATTAAATCCACCAAGGGCCTGATTTGGCCCCCGGGCCTCGGGTTTGACACGTGCATTAGAGGATGGAGTCAATTCTGTCTTTCTAAATCATAAGTCTGCCAGGAAGAAATCATCCTCTCAAATTCATATGTTAGATTTACATGCAGGAAATAAAGGTTTTGATGTATGGTATTAAAATGGTTGCATTAAAATGTAAAAACAAAACGATTCTAATTGGCGAGTCGTGACTTAAATTAAAGTTGTTTGTCACTGTTCTTATTGATAGACCCAGAATAACAGAAAATACAAGCACTGTATACACAAGATGGACAAACACACACAGGTGACTCTGCGATGATGCAACACATCCACACACACGGACACACACGTGAAAATACAGTCAGAAAGAAGAGCATAAAGTATCAAAGCAAACACACAGAAACACATATCAACACACACACTGTGGCGTGTTTACAGACAGACGGACAGAGCAGACGGATGAATAAATGATGTGTGTGATATATAATGAATGCCTCTTGTTCATTACACATTCTCACATTCAACAGGCCATTCCACCGGCCACAGCTCTGTCTGATCTGTATGTGGCGGATCAGGGTTAGACAAATGTGGCTGGGAGGCCCAAAAGGATCCCATTGGTTAATTAAAACCTCAGGGGGCGGAGCCAGACGACCACAGGAATTTAATTTGACTGAAGGGGCGTCACGTGACTTTAAACAGAGACATTGGAGGATGTGATTTGATGTCTTAAATAACAAAATAAAGACGTGAATTATATTTGATATTTGTGGCTAACTATAGCTAACACACCATTAATTTATCGATTCTGTAACTTAAATCAAATCAAATCAAGTTTATTTATAAAGCACATTTTAAAACAACTTTCGGTCGCGCCAAAGTGCTGTACATGAATAAAAAATATACGGAACATATTGCAATTTGTAGCATTTAAGTTAAAAACAACAAATATAAAGGCAGACACAGTTAAAATACAAAATGAAAAATGTCATGCTCTGCTCACTTTTAAAAGGCCAGAGAGAAAAAGTGTGTTTTTAGAGAGGATTTAAAAGCCCCTAGTGTCTGGGCCGACCTCACAGGTAAGGGCAGAGTGTTCCAGAGCCTGGGACCAGCTGCTGCGAAGGCTCGGTGCCCTCTAGTTTTTAGCCTGGTTTTCGGCACTACCAGCAGCATTTGGTCGGCAGACCTTAGAGCTCTGGCTGGGGTGTATCGCTGGATTAAGTCAGCTATATAAGCCGGAGCCAGCCCGTTTAGGGCCTTAAAAACAAATAAAAGGAGTTTAAAATCTATTCGGAACCGAACTGGAAGCCAGTGAAGTGAGGCCAACTTAGTATGTTGCTGTGTCTCTGTGCTGGTAAACGAACCTAACCAGCATTCGCTACGCATTAAGTTAAGTTGCTAAGTGATTACCACTTCCATATCAGACATGAATGTGAGTGCCAGTAGCTCACAACACATGAGCTTAAAAAAAACACTATTATAAATTGGGGTTTCCCTCCATGTCATGGCTTGGTGCAGAGCGCTTTCCACCATGTGCACAACAATGCGGAGAGCATCGACATGAAGCGATCATTACAGTAAGAGAACTGGACACAGCTTTGGAGGTGTGGCTTTGTCATTACTATTTGCTCAGTGGGAAATAAAAAACAAAAATGGTCTGTACAAAAATACCCAGAACATCATCAATTGAGCCCATAGCTTACACACTGGCATTTTAACCTTAGATGCATAAGTGGGTCTTTTTGACCCGGTGAGGTGGTTTTCTTGAAGTATCTTTGTAATTACTTTTTATTATAATTTCATATTCCAGCTATTTCTCAAAAAACATGTTTTGAATATCATGCCATTCAAATTTTTAATTTAAAATTCATTTTAAGAAATTGTAGTTTTTGTATCACTACCCCAAGCTTCCATAAGTGGGTCAAAAATGACCCGCATGCATTTGCTATGGGATCCTCTGGGAAAACGTTTTTTTTCAAAATGTAAAAAAAAATTCAAAATAGTGAAAAATTGAATATAAAATATTTCTAGTGTGAACCAAACTATAATACTAAATATTATACAAGTGATTTTTCTTAACCAAAATGACAAAAATGTCATAAAAACACATTATTCTAATACGGGTCCTTTTTGACCCACTTATGGAAGAGAGTAGGGTCCAGTCACTCGGGCATCTAAGGGTTAAGCTTTACACATTTTAGGACCTAATTATTTGAATATGGGCTATTTAGGTCTTCTCAGTGGGAAGTTTGATTTGCCTTGTCTCTTTCCCAGTGTTTAGTCCCATTAAAGCAAATCATCTACCGGTCATTCTGTCAGGATGTGTGGTCAGAACTGGCCTGTAAGCTTCTTTGGAGTTACCAACAATACAAATGGTATAGCCAGTACATTCCAGTGCATTGATTGGCTGATGGTCCTAATGGCCTCCCCAGGACACACAGGCTTAATGAAAAGCCGAGGATTAAACAGTAGCAAGATGAAGCTCAAAGATCAGAAGGGGGATAAAAGGGAAGACGGAGGGTGGAAGGGGGAGTTACAGCATGCCCTGAGGGGTGAGAGAGGAGGGAGAGGGATGGAGAGTAAAGGGGTGATGATGACTCTGTGCCGTCATATAACTCCTCTCCTTCCTCTCCTCTTCCCAACCCCTCAGCTCTTCCTCCAGGCACAACTGTGTGTGTGTGTGTGTGTGTGTGTGTGTGTGTGTGTGTGTGTGTGTGTGTGTGTGTGTGTGTGTGTGTGTGTGTGTGTGTGTGTGTGTGTGTGTGTGTGTGTGTGTGTGTGTGTGTGTGTGTGTGTGTGTGTGTGTGTGTGTGTGTGTGTGTGTGTGTGTGTGTGTGTGTGTGTGTGTGTGTGTGTGTGTGTGTGTGTGTATGTGTGGCTTTTACAGTGTTGAATAATAATCCTGTTACTTCCATTAAAACATTTTATTCATCTAGATAATTTTACCTAACATTTTTGAAAAATCAGAATCTCTTTTTTGTATTTAACTGACATCTCTTTGCAACTACTGCATGGATTGGTATTAACTGTACAGCTATGCATGGTGCCCAGAGGATGAACCTCTCAATATGAGACTCCATAGGTTGTTCGATTCTTCCCTGTAATACGCCCTACAGGAGGGTTTCCAAAACGTAACAATCTCAATTTTGAGTGGTTAACATTGTGAGAGTTTAGCAAGATTAGGGCAACATAATTACTTGATTATTAGTAGGCAATATTATTGTTTGTATTAACACCACTATATTTGTTACGTTACTTAAGATACGTTCATTAGTCAACCTACCTAAAGCACTTTGAATTGCCTTGTGTTGAAAGGTGCTATATAAATAAACTTGCTTTGCCTTGCCTTGCCTTGCCTTGCCTTGCCTTGCCTTGCCTTGCCTTGCCTTGCCTTGCCTTGCCTTGCCTTGCCTTGCCTTGCCTTGCCTTGCCTTGCCTTGCCTTGCCTTGCCTTGCCTTGCCTTGCCTTGGTTAAGTTGAGTTATGTATAGCCATCTTTTTGTCGATCTTTATACTAAATCATCTAAGAACTTGCTCTAATTATTACACCACTTCATGCACATCCATCCATCCATCCATCCATCCATCCATCCAGAAAGCCCCAAACGTTCCTTTCCCCACATCAACCAGCTCTGACTGGGGGATCCCAAGGCGCTCCCAGGCCAGCCAAGAGATATCATCCCTCCACCTGGTCCTAGGTCTACCCCTTGGTCTCCTCCCAGCTGGACGTGCCTGGAACACCTCCCTAGGGAGGCGCCCAGGTGGCATCCTAACTAGGTGCCCGAACCACCTCAACTGGCTCCTTTCGACGCGAAGGAGGAGCGGCTCAACTCCGAGTCCCTCCCTGATGACTGAACTTCTCACCTTATCCCTAAGGGAGACGCCAGCCACCCTGCGGAGAAAACCCGTCTCGACCGCTTGTATCCGCGATCTGGTTCTTTCGGTCAGGACCCATCCTTCCTGACCATAGGTGAGGGTAGGAACGGCCCGGTAGACAGAGAGCTTTGCCTTCTGGCTCAGCTCCCTTTTCGTCACAACGGTGCGGTAAAGCGACTGCAGTACCGCTCCCGCTGCTCCGATTCTCCGGCCCATCTCACGCTCCATTGTTCCCTCACTCGAGAACAAGACCCCGAGATACTTGAACTCCTTCACTTGGGGTAAAGACTCATTCCCTACTTGAAGTGGACAGTCCATCGGTTTCCGGCATGCATTACAATAGACCTTAATTTGGGTCGTAATAAACTTGTACAAATGACAAGGAAAACACGTTCAAATTAATAAGCACAAGTAACATAATCTATACCTTTTTAATAACACAATATTTGAATAATTATTACAAAAATACTGTCACTTTCAAAATTCTATATTTCTTCGAGTGGACCATCTGCCGATAAATCCACAAAAATAGAATTTGCATAACATTCTTTTTGTCATGTTAAGTTTTCTTTAAATACGATTCAAGTTATTGTCATGCATTTTCTCACTGTAAAAAAACACATGTCTGTCCTGCAAAGCCCGTCAGGTCAGCTGCGAGAGGCAATAAGAACGAGGGGGGGGGGGGTATTTATTTGCCAGTCATTTGGAAAACAAGGTCGTCTTTTGTGAAAGCAGACCGAGTTGACCTTTGACCCTCGCAACCCGGACCCGCTGGGGCTGAAGGGAGCCGAACAAAGGGACCTGCAGGCCAGCGCGCCGCTCTACAAGTGTTCCAGCGCGGGGGGGCGGCCATGTTGCCATACGCTCCTGTCGGGACCTTCTAGAACTCGCTTCTCTGCACTAACACACGATACACAAGTTGCCCTCAGAAGCTCTTAATTAGTTCTCTTATAATTGGAGGAATAATTGGATTTTCTTTGCGTTATTGATTCGGCTTTCACTTATCATCTGTTCAAATGATCCCAAGCACGAAGATTCAAAAGCTTTCGGATGACAATGGACATGACGTTTAACTTCTATTGTTATTTCGGAGGAGACAATTCTGTACAAATGTGTAAGTTTCCTGTTATTTGTTTAATAAAAAAAAGCATACTAACTATTTAAAAGTTTATTTCAGGCACTTTGTTGTGTGAGTCTTACAGGCTGGCTATTTGTTCGTAGTGAATTAGTTAATGTGTTGAAGTCATACTAATGGTTTTATTCATGTTTAATGTTCCTGGTAACCCTATCTGGTAACTCCTAACCCTAACTCCTAACCCTAACTCTTGCTGCTAACTCCTAACGCGACAGTTTTTTCCGTTAACTCCTGTCGGTCAAATCACTGCATCCTTTTGAATTCAAACAACAGATTTACCTTTTCTTTGCGGCGTGGGTGGATTGTTTAACAAAATCTTTTCTTCCTCTTGTCCTTCATTGTTTTCAAAAGGAGAGGGATCATTGGAGTTGAAACCGACACACTCCTCTGGTATCTCCTCGGCTTTGTGTGGCGCGTGGCGTTACTCTTAGTCTCTGGGCGTGTGTGTGACCTCAGGTGTGTGTATCAGATGACCTGGCTGTGAGAGCAGGGAGATTCAAAAGTGGAAAGCTTTACTCAGTGCAGTTAAACAAAGACAGCGAGGGCAGTCCGTGGACATGATGTGATGCATATGCAGTGCATGTCAGGACAATGTTAGATAATGTTACTGCATTGAGTCCTCTGTGTGACTGATTTTAGCATTTCTCAAAATAAAAACGTTTCACGTAGACCACATGTGTCAAACTCAAGGCCCGGGGGCCAAATCCGGCCCTTGGTGGTTTTAATTTCGGCCCGCAGGATAATTTCTAATTCCTATTAGATCTGGCCCGCCGGTATATTGCACGCACACCTTCCCTCCATCCTGAGGGTCTCCTCCGCTCAGAGCCTGAGCCCAAACATTGATGACCTTGCTCCCAAGATGAGATGCCAAGTGTCTGAGCTAGCATCACAGCAGCACACTGAGTTCAATGGATGCTTCCTTCTGCACTTTCTCTCACGACAGCAGGGCATGCTTGGTTTTCTCTTTGAGGGGAATAGTTTTGTTGAAGCTGTTGTTGGCCTGTGGAGAAATGTACTCATAAGAAGTGACTCTGGAGAAGCTGCAGATAGAGCCATGAGAAATGAATGCAACTGATTATTTAATGTTGTTTTTATAGGCAATAATTTAAGCTTTGTTAGTTCCAGGTTTAATATGTGCAATAAGTTCATTTCAATACGTTCTGCAATAAACATTGAACCAGTCCGGCCCTCGACTAGTACCCATTTTTTTATTTTGGCCCACTGTGTATTTGAGTTTGACACCCACTTGGCCGATTTCATCTGAATTGTGTTATATGTTTTTTACTGACCCTATAATAAAATCTATAGAACAGATTTCAATTTCATTTGAATTGATTTGTTATTCACGCTCATATTTTCTATACCATATTCTTAGTAATGACTTACTGTAATGTCTGTAAGCAATGTTTTACTTGTGAATAAAATCAATGATTGCGTGCAAAAAACTAAATTGTGTGTGTGTGTGTGTGTGTGTGTGTGTGTGTGTGTGTGCGCGCCTTTGTGTGTGTGTTCCTATTGTGTCCTGAGTGGTTGTCGTTGAGCCCGAGGCCTGCAGATAATGCAGCGTGGATCTATGGCAGCAGACACATCTGTCTCCTGCCGTTCAGACGGTCCTCCTCTCTGCTATTATCACCGCTGTCATGACGCATGGTGTCTGTCGCCGTCTGTCAAACAGCTGATCAACGAAGCCTCGCAGCCGTTCATCCCGTGGTAAAGATTTAAAGCAGTGCGTGACTAAAGAGCAGTCACTCAGTAAGACTGAAAACAGGGCATCTTTTTAGAGCCACAGTTTGACAGCAAAATAACATCTGATTGTAGACAAAAAATACATGGTTTTAGATGTTGCATAAATTAATCTTGAAATACTTCCCTTCTCGAAAGGAAATGTACTTTATTTAAAAAACGAATTCATTGTGCAGAGGGAAAGTCAAGATCTACAGAATGCTGTTCTGGAAAGGATTTTTTATAATGATCTGTCTTACACATGCTGTACATCTGTCCTACTGACAATATATCTCAATAGTTTAAAGCTTGTGTTAGAGCTGCAACAACTTATTGATAAATTGATTCTTTTGTTTATATTTAAATGTATGATTGTATGTCATATTATAAGACACATTTGAAGATACATCTAAATAGCAACTTCGACTTTACAGAGGAAAATAACTTAAATGTTACTTGTTAGACGCTTTTATCCAAAGAGACTACTCAACACTGTGGGCAATCCCCACAGGAGCAATTTGGGGTGAGGTGTGTTGCCGAGGGACACAACGACATGCTGACTGCAGTGGGGTTTGAACCTGTGCTCCCCTGATCCGAACACCAACGCTCTATCCACTGCGACACACGCCTCCGTGACCAGTCATGACTTGTAAGGCTCCAGTTTCAAAATACAGTTTCAAGAAGACCTGGCTCTTAATGGCCTCTGTAAAAATGTCAGCCATTTCAAATGTTTGCTTTTTAAATATAATTTGGGCAAGGAGCTTCATCGAGACTGCAATGTGAACATATCCTGGAAACAACCTAAAAATACATGTACTAACTATCCTGTCATGCTATATTTGAAATGTCT
Source organism: Pseudochaenichthys georgianus (assembly GCF_902827115.2). Classification (NCBI taxonomy): domain Eukaryota; kingdom Metazoa; phylum Chordata; class Actinopteri; order Perciformes; family Channichthyidae; genus Pseudochaenichthys; species Pseudochaenichthys georgianus. The sequence continues at coordinate 3,736,174 of NC_047516.1, forward strand.
CCTGTTATAGAAATATGGGAGCAAGCAAGCTGTGCAGCATATTTAAAAAAATAGTTTACGCAGTTAGTATTGAAAAGGTTTTTATTTCTTTGTTGCCATCCAGGCTGAAGACTTTTCTTTTTGTCGCTGCTTTTAATTGAACTATTCAGATCTTAAACTGCACTGTAACTTTTATCCATGTATTTTTCCTTAATGTTTATTTTATTAGCTTTTCTTTTTTAATGCTTAATGTCTTTCATTTTTTTTTTGTAAAGCACTTTGAATTGCCTTGCGTTGAAAAGTGCTATATAAATAAACTTGCCTTGCCTTGCCATCCATGTTTGTGTGATTTCCTTTCTGTCCCCCCTTGTCTTAGTGTCCTCAGCCACGGTGTCAGAAACCACGCTGAGACACATGATGATAAATCACTGGCTTCATGTGCGAGGCGTCGCCATGATGGATCATTTGAATCAGTGCAGTGTTACTAATTATCAGCGTAATGGCCGACCTCTCTGAATGTCAACACCCATAATCCCATGCTGCTTTGAGGGGAATGCCAATAAGGAAGCCTTTGCTAAAATGCTGGGTGCAGATTGCATGCGACCGCTATTGACTGACCGACAGGGAAATGTCTGCAGTGATTGTGAACTACTGCTTGTGAAATGTCTTCCAGATCGAATGAATAATGGCTTTGTAGTTTGAATCCAAGCTGCAACAAAAAGAGAACAAAGCACTGCAGTGGCAATTTAATAAATGGAATATTGTCTGGTGATCAGGAAGTCCTTTAATCATGCATTCCTGTTTAGACAAATAATACCACACGCACTTTGGCCTTCCATTGAGTTATTATCAGTCTCAAGTGGATAACAATATTGGGCTTCAATTTACAAAAAGAGAAGTATTGTAAGCCGTGAAAACGAAACAGCTGAAAGGCAAAGTGGGCTGCAAACTTCAAGTCTAGAATGTAAAGCAAATGAAGAAGTGAGTGAAGTTTGTATTGAAGTCTTTTGTAGTGATTTACGACCTCATTAAACATTTTCCTGAAGAGCTTATTGGGGTTTTTAGTTTATGGCTAGTTTCAGGTATTCCACAATATAGCATGATATTAACTAAGACAGTTAATCAGCAACAAAGGGTACGCTTTGGGCCGTGGCTACCTGGTGATTGAATGTTTTCCAAATTGGGTGTTGTTTTCGTATTCGTCTTCGGGTTAGGGTGAAACCGTACGCTTTGTGTTTTCACTTCCTGAGAGTTAATTGTAACATTTTGGTCCTATGCATTTTTTTTTTCTTCTGATTTATCACTGCTGGATTAAAAACCTAACCCTATCTCATTATATTTAAGTTTAAAGGTCACCTATTATGCAAAATCCACGTGTTCATGTCTCTTCTACATCAACATGTGTCCCCTCTTCTTCATGTCTCTTCTACATCAACATGTGTCCCCTCTTCTTCATGTCTCTTCTACATCAACATGTGTCCCCTCTTCTTCATGTCTCTTCTACATCAACATGTGTCCCCTCTTCTTCATGTCTCTTCTACATCAACATGTGTCCCCTCTTCTTCATGTCTCTTCTACATCAACATGTGTCCCCTCTTCTTCATGTCTCTTCTACATCAACATGTGTCCCCTCTTCTTCATGTCTCTTCTACATCAACATGTGTCCCCTCTTCTCCATGTCTCTTCTACATCAACATGTGTCCCCTCTTCTTCATGTCTCTTCTACATCAACATGTGTCCCCTCTTCTTCATGTCTCTTCTACATCAACATGTGTCCCCTCTTCTTCATGTCTCTTCTACATCAACATGTGTCCCCTCTTCTTCATGTCTCTTCTACATCAACATGTGTCCCCTCTGTGGAAAGAGACTCTGAAAGTTTCAGGAACAAAGATTCTCTCTCTTTTTGATCCATTTCTATAAAAACCTGTCTGAAAATGAGCTGATCAGATTTTGGCCACTTGATGATGTCATACCGATGTGTTGTCTTGTGTAACCATTAGCCAATCAGCAACCAGGGTAACCCCCCCCCTTTATCACCTGAATCTCCTCTAGAGCTCCATTGAGTTCTTTGTAACCAAATGTCTCTCAGAGGGGCGTGGGGAGGGGCTCCTTATTTTCATCTCAAGTAACAGACAGAGAATCAGCACTTTGGAAACAGGGCTGAAACAGAGGGGATTATGGGTAATGCTGCAACGATCTGTTTGGTGTCTCAGCCAATCAGAGACAGGCTCTGTATATATCTGAGACCTGTGAGATATTGATGAGAAATAGTATAATAGGGACCTTTAAAGCAAAACACAGACATTATTTAATGATTGCATTTCCATTTAAAAACAAAATGTCTCCGTGAGTAGCCACCGCACCGCACCACAAGGCTGTTGTGATTTTTCCTCGGGGATCAGCGTTTTTCTCTCCCTCCCTCCATCTCGACTTGCTAAGGGACTCTCTTCCCCCTTGTCCCTTGTCGGCTCTTGTCACCACGTTGTCACAACCGGCCTGCAAACACAACACACGCCGTCGTCCCATGGATCAATAACTGAAGACGGGATGAAGGAGGTCAGCGTGCGACAGAGAGAAGATGGATGACGAGTGGTCGCCTCTCGTTTGTGCTGCTGTTCACTCTCTGCTCTGCATTACCTGGATCACAGAGCACACACTCCCCGTGGGGCACACTCTGAAACACACACACATAACGATAGAGAGGGAAACACACTCACACACATGCACACACACACACATTTACATACACAGTGGTACTGCAGGGCAAACAATCAATTTACACCACTTAGTTCATCATTTGGTTTTTATCTTTGCTCTGTATCGATTCGCCCGGAGACAGAGAGTGATCGCATGGACTCAGCGGGGCGGTATTCTGATTATTTGTTTTACGACACTTGAACACCTAAAAGATTATATATAAAACACACTGGATATCTATATAAGGGCAAGTCTGCAAAACGTTCTGAATCTTAGTTTATTTCATGCTTTGTTTTGATTTTCCAATGAAAGCTTTGCCCGAGACCCCCGCGTGTGGAGTCCGATCACACTGACTGCAGACTGTGGCTCAAACTGTATGTATTAGGCGCTTTCACACCGCAGTGCTTTTCCCACAAAGGTTCACGAGAACTCTTTAGTTCTCGTGAACTAAGTACACATCGCGTTCACACCGGGAAAAGTCCCTGGGGGTGGATTAGGCAAATGAAGCCGCTGACGTCACTTCTTCTTCTTCTTCTGCTTTGGGTTTACTGGCAGGCCGCAAACCACTTCACGGCGTATACTGCCGCCCGAAGTCCCCGGCCGGAAGTCCCCGGAGTCGGTAAATCGCCAGAACGCCGACACCTCCTCTTCTCCACCGCTCCCATGTTTTCTTTTGTGTTGCCATAAGTTAGTCTCTCTGCGTTTCTGCGCTGGGCGAATGCTAATGCTAATAATGCTAATGCGAGGATAATAAAATGGCGGCTTCACAAAACTTTTTGGGAGTTTTACGGGGCGTGGTTTGCAATCCGCCCAGCCAATCAGACATAGGAACCTTTTCTCCCACGAAAGTCCCTGCTCTCTAGCAGGGACGGAAAAGGGGGTGAAAAGGTTCTCATTAACTCATTTTAGTTCCGGTTCTTTTGGTGTGAACGTGACATTTCGGAACTATATCGGAACTAAAGTGGGCAAAGTACTGTGGTGTGAACGCGCCTAACAATGCATGGACATTTTGGGAAAACTTGAGTTTACAATATCATGAAACTAATTATGGTAAACATAATTCAATGAGAAATGGTAGGGTCAGGGTTAGCATTAGGTTTAGGGCAGTGGCGGTTCTAGAACATTTTACATGGGGTGGCAAAGGGGGGGCAAGAGGTCATGCCAGGGTGGCATGGGAGGGCGGACAGTACGTGGTATTTTATACTGTATATAACCTATTTACTGTTAAGTCATGCCCTAACACAAGTGTCCTTAATGCACAAGAGAAACAAGGTGTTCAGACAAACAATCGGGTGCCCTTTGAGTCCCCCAAGCTTACTTCAATAATTTTAAATGAAAGTAAACTACAAAATGTATTTTAAAGCAATTAATTAATGGAACAGGTTGTTTTGCATTACAAAAAATGTGTTGTCTTAGTATTAGACAGACATATTTGCATGTCCTCACTAAGCATTATTACATATTAATTTAATATTAAACAAATCAAAATGGCCAACTATTCCAAAATGTTGCTGCTAATATAATCATATGCTTGTCAACTTTAACTGATCAAAAATCAATTCTGAAAAAATACTTGAATTATCTACGAAATTGCAATATTGTCCCTCAGTTTGTTTCAACCCCGTCACGCCATACCATTTACCCTCCTATTAAAATAATGGATCGGTCCATGTGTGATCTGCATTGAGGGTCAGTCCATGTGTGATCTGCATTGAGGGTCAGTCCATGTGTGATCTGCATTGAGGGTCAGTCCATGTGTGATCTGCATCGAGGGAATTACATCACAAAAGTGTCAGTTTCTTCTCTTACCTATATTTCAGTTTTTGTATTTTCATATTAAGATTGACAAGCTCATCATTTCAACTCTGTTATATGAATTAATAATAGTAAATAATGTTTATTACAAAATAAACAATAGTTTTGCAAAATATTACAATGTTGTAATGTCCTTGACTTCCATGTGGTGCCATATCTTAGCTAAACAAGGTCTCAGGCCTACTTTTTGTCAAAAACTTCAACCCTGTTAAATGTTTTCAAGTAAATTCCTTGTAATTATTTATATTTTGTGCCTGAGGTGGGAACATGTACCACTCCCAGATGTTATGACCAAACATTTTGGTTTCAATTTTCAAAGATATAAAGACCCAAAAGGCACCCGATTCAGAGAATACTCTAATTCTGCATACTGTAAGTACTTAGTTATAATTAAGTACACAAATGACATCACCCATCTCTTCAGAGAGCTAACGGTGACCTGTGCAGCAACACATTTCAATCAATAATTGTCAATACTAAGAGCTGCTAGATTGTGCTGCTGTGATGGAATATGGAAGGATAATAAGAACATCCCATGTGGTCCAGCTGGACTTTCATCTGCCTCCTGATCCCTGCCTCTGGCCCTCTCTCTGACACTTCATCTTTATTCCTCACATATATTTCTTCTTCTTCACTAATGTCTTCATCTCCTCCTCTTCCTCCTGCTCTGACCCTCCTGGTCTCTTCATCTCCTCCTCTTCCTCCGGCTCTTTCCCTCCTGGTCTCTTCATCTCCTCCTCTTCCTCCTGCTCTGACCCTCCTGGTCTCTTCATCTCCTCCTCTTCCTCCTGCTCTGACCCTCCTGGTCTCTTCATCTCCTCCTCTTCCTCCTGCTCTGACCCTCATGGTCTCTTCAGTGAACTCTCTTTTCCTTTTCCTCTCTCTGTTCGTCCTTATCTCTTCTCAGATATGTCTTGTTGTTGTTGTTGTTGTTGTTGAATCACTCCTATACTCTGGCCTGCAAGAGTCTACTTGTGAAAAGCACTGGTACAAATGCTTGTATAATTTTACACGTTAGGGCCATGTAGCTAATAAGTAGCATATCATCAGAAAGTATTGATCAAGCGCACACAGGCAGCTGTGTTTAGATCCAGTTTTTACGGTAAAGGATGTATCCTGGTGTCATTGATCTAGCCTCATGGCTGTGATGTGTAGTTTACGTGGATTTAATAGTAGCCTACCGCATAGTTTAGCAAAGTGATCGATCTCCCAGCTAACGCTGTCTGCGTAGTATTTTGTAACGTAACGCCCCAAACAGCGCCCGTCTGTTAAACGTTATCGATTCAAACGGCAGCGTTTTATTAATATTTAGTTTCAAGCTCTCGTCCTTAGTAAAAACAAAACTAGTGGAAGGGGAAAAGCTCCCAGGGGAAGCTGATCCATAGGTGCTGGGACAGCTCGCTCCCTCTCTGCAGCTGTGTGAGCCGCGGTCTGTGTGAACGCCGCTCCGCAGTTTAATGCAGGGCCGTAGCTGCGTTTTTAACGGGCCTCAAATGATATTTAAAATGATTCACTTTTAACTAATGTAGTGCTTGTTTCGTTGCTTGAGAAGCTTGTGGAAATAGTGTAGGTTTGTTTTAGTACAGTTTTAGTGAAACAAAAGTTAGGGGGGCAAGGCTCTACAGTGGGGGGGGGGGGGCAGATGCCCCCCCTTGCCCCCCGTAGATCCACCCCTGGTTTAGGGTTATGCTATTAGGAGTTGTATTTTTCCCACTCTCTTGTACAGGAGCTGTCGTGACCACCTCCCAAATCTCATCAACAATGCTCCATGTGGACCATTAGAGAGTTTTAAAGATTTGAAGGAATTTCCATGCAAAGTGACCCTGGTGCATGATAATAGAAAACTGTCCTCAATGCAAAACCTATTTAAAAGATGGAAAGGTTTAATTTCAGTTTTGGAGTATTAAGAAAATGAATACATACACCTCTTGCCTACTGCACATGGGATCTGGACTCTCTCAAGGCCCAATATAACAGAATCATTGATGATAAGCATTGATATTTAAAAATAGTTAACAAATGGAATATTTACAGTTAACAATAATTTTTGAAATATGTGTTTTTGTGCCTAAATTAATACATTTGAAGGACATCAGAGAAAGTAATAAAAACATGTCCTGGTTACAATGATTCAGCTTTTAACGTAAAGCAAATTATACATTAATAATTTCACATCATATCAAATGTTAATGTTCCTTTACATTAAAGCTTCATTTTGTTTGTATCTTAAATGAAAACTATGCTAACGAAGTCAAATCCTATACATGTAGATATATCTACAATCCCTGTATGAAGTGGTACTTGGGGGTTACAAAGTGGATTTAAAGTCTACGCTTTGTGGTTTTAGGGTCTTTTTCAGATCAAATGAGCGCCCAAAGACAGTTAACACATTAAAGGACTTCTCTTTTATGCTATGATACGGGGTCTGGGGGGGGGGGGAAGTGGGTGGTGCTGGTGCTGCAACTGTTACCTGATGAACAAGCTGTTACTGTATGTGTAAAGCCTTCTCCTGCAGCCGTGCCATTCACACCAGCAGCAGGTGAATGGTGAGTCAATGCCCCGGGGCCATGAGTACAGAGGGCTGTTGGGTAATTAGGGTTAGGGTTAGCCCATGGGGTGAGCTTTCATGACCATTTGAAGTGCTTCAGGGTGTATGTTGGAGTGTATCTATGGTGGACTGGTAATGTTGTTGTAAAAACATCCTAACCCCAAAAGGGCTGAGATTAAAAGTCGTGGCATGCTTCAGTGATTAAGATCCAAATGGGTAACAGCACAGTTACAACTCTTTAAAGTATAATTATGTTTATTTTGCTCGTGTAGATGCACAGTATCTACTACATTTTCAGTTCTTCAGTATCTGAACACAATTTAACACTGCAGAGCTGATTGCACCGTAGGTCCAAATCTATTTATACATCTTTGCACAACTGTACTGACAAATAGAGAAAGGACATTTGGTAGAAAAAGCTCCGACATACTGTCTTCGGGCCGCCTAGTAAAGCTCATGCTGTACCAGTGGCAAGTTATTCTGGCATCTGTGTACACCTGCAGGTGATCCCAGTGTGTGGATCTCTTCAAGGCTTTTCATTTCATCTTTTATTCACCTCAATCCTTCCTCGAACAGAAACGTTTCTGTTTTGGGATCCGCTCCAGAAACATCCATTTGGCAATGGGAGGGTGGGGAAACACAAGTTCCTCCCTCCAGTGTTAAGACAGACTTTGTTTGAGCAGCTGTACGTGTAGCTCCAGTTTGGGAAATAGTTGGTTTGAAAAGTTTTGTCTTTGAGCTCACCAGGTAGCTGAATCTCACTGGTGCTGATGCTTATGTTGTGTAACATGGTATAACATTGAGTTTCTGCTACTAAGCTTTTGAAATGTTTGATTCCGATCCCTGCAATATTTGTATCTGTATCTGCCAGCAAACAGTATTTATTTTCAAGTAAGTACATATCACCTTGAGCTTACCTCTCCCAATCAGCCAGGGATAGAAAGCTTACAGATCCCAAACGTCCTCCAGACTCAAAGTGAGGATTTCTCTGCCTCTGCTGCTTCAATGTTGGCTATTAGTTTCCCCAACTTTATGGAAATGCAACATTAAATCACTGGATCCATTGAACCTGTCATCCCTATGCAGACGTAGCAGTTTATATTTCAGTAAGTTGACTTACAACATCTCATCGCTGTCATCAATGCTCATTCTTGATCTATGTCTCCCACTGGAAAATAACATCCACAGGTTCAGTTTCTGCTACGCTCTGATTGGCTCGGTTGTTTCCCAACGGTAAAAACAGACTCTCTGCATAATCAGTTACTCAGTGAATTGAATTATGTGCAAGTCAAGAGTTAATAACCTTCTAGTTGAATCAGGATTGGACTCTTGTTTTAAACATCTAGTCTCGTTCTTTTTACAGACACACATTGGTTGAGCTATCTGTCAATCAGCTGTTCTAATGTCTCCGCCTCCCTCTCTCTGCAGACGGACTATACTAGAAAAGCCAACATAGCACTCCAGTGTGTGTGTGTGTGTGTGTGTGTGTGTGTGTGTGTGTGTGTGTGTGTGTGTGTGTGTGTGTGTGTGTGTGTGTGTGTGTGTGTACAATACATCATTCATGCCATCATCAGTCTTTCATGCCGGAGGGGAGTGTGTGTGGCTCTCCTGCTCATATGTTTGTTCACACATGGACATTGAGTAGGTTCAGGGCAGGCGCTGGTTGGAGTCATCTCATCGTCCTGACAACCTGACACTGAGGATCCCAGCAGACCCCCGGCCGCTCAAGTGACCTCCCTTAATGTCCCGTGATGGACACCTCTTGTGATTACAACATCTCTGACGGCTGAAACTCCGACAGCCCTTCGGTTGTCTGAAACTGGGGATGGAGATGATGGGGAGTCCCTGGGCTCCTCCTCCTCGTCTCCTCTGACCTTTAACGGCCTTCCTTGGATCAGTTTCTACCGACTTTTTTTATGTGTAAACAGTATCACAGCTCTCAGATGTATTCGTCTTTTTAATCAGTCAAAGGAAGAGAACTTCTGTTGCCTGCTTGCACTTCTACCTGTTCTACTGCTATGCATCTCACACTCATTGCTGTGGGGCACTGTATTCAATTTGAAGTACACCAACATAGGGCTGCACGATTTTGGGAAAAAATCTAATTGCGATTCGAATTGCGATATTTGTTCCTAAGCGACCCAACGGAAGTTTATTGTAAAATGCGGCTATAACTCCGGCTAGGAAAGTCGTATCAACGCGCTCCCGTCTCTAGCACCCCGCAGCCCGAGCTACGAGTGAAAGAACTAAACTTACATGAAACTTCCGTTGGGTTGCTTTAAAGTCGAGCTTCAGTTTAAGATTCACCCTGTCATAGAAACACGTGATGGAGCGTTACTAACCTGACTCAGATGGTTCACCAAACCATCTAAAGCTCCATTGAAAGCCATTTGGAAAGGGCAGGCACTTTCAAAAGCACTTGGCAGGTGATTGGATCAATCTGTCTATCACCTTCTATCATGGGCCACTTCTGATTGATTAACAATGGCTGGTACATGTGGAGCACAGCACTTCTGATTGGTGTGGATGACTGACACACAAGAACAAAAAAAAAAAAAAATTGTAAAAAAAAAAAGTTAAAAGAAATCGCAAGCTTTGCGATTTGATAATCGCATCATTGAAAATCGCGATTTCGATTTAAAATCGATTAATCGTTCAGCCCTAACACACACATATACACACACAGGCTGATGCTGATTGACGACATTGTGGGAAGCTTGATGAGGATCTGCCTCCTCAGACTATTAAATAATGACGCCGCGATCCCCCAACTTCCCCACGTCACAACTCCCCCCTCGACATACGCCTGAAGACCCTCATTCATTCGTTTTCATGACAAAAAGAATCCTTATTTGTTGTGTTTCTTTCAACTACTGCTTTTCTGCACAGCCTAAACCTATGATACTTTTGTGGTATACAACTATTCATTTCCAAGCAAAGTGTCTCGTTAAAACTGTGTGTAAACAGATCTTTAGACATCAGCCATGTGGGACATATGACTTTGATATTGTTCAACATGCAAAAAAGCTGACCAAAGTTTCTGACCTGCGAGTTATCCTTCCAGTCGTCTTATTGGCCAATAAAGAATCAGATGCCGTGACGCAGCTTACACAAAAATCTATCAAATTTTACCAACTTCCAACATTTAAATCCGTATCTATTCGTACAGCCTCTGCCCATCTCTACACCGTTATTAATTGACACCTGCCAGCCAGTCAGAAGCACGTTTTTATTATTTACTAACTGTAGCAAGTTGCTCTCATTAAAGCCAATCAAACAGCATGGGTGTGACATTGTTCTCTATGGGACACACACCGAACACCCTGTGCACGTTGCAGTGATGAACTGTGCACTGAAACTTGATATGAAAATGTCTCAATGATTTCAAACGATGAGCGAACACATGACTCTGAAGAAGGTGCAGGCTTATTTCAGTCATTTCTGGAGGTTGTGAATCTATTAAGGGCTCTTTGTGGGGAAGAACTTTCCTACTTGGCGCCATGGCCTCATTGTGGAGAACAATCCCGCTGGTAAGTAAAAGGGAAGGTTTGAACACACTCCTGAAGGGAGAGCGAGATAAATCCTTTCCCCATTTTCCATTTCTCCGCTCCGATAAAAGCATGTTGTCGGAGAGACCGGCTCTTACCCAGAGGCTTGTGAGGAACATGGCATTAGCATGATACTCTTGGGTAAGAGGATCACAGGATGCTCGTGTGTGTGTGTGTGTGTGTGTGTGTGTGTGTGTGTGTGTGTGTGTGTGTGTGTGTGTGTGTGTGTGTGTGTGTGTGTGTGTGTGTGTGTGTGTGTGTGTGTGTGTGTGTGTGTGTGTGTGTGTGTGTGTGTGTGTGTGTGTGTGTGTGTGTGTGTGTGTGTGTGTGGGAAAGTGTGCAACCAACAGATCGAGGCTCTAATATAGAAATCAAAATAAGCGCATGGTGGTGGTGAATTAAATAGAAAACACGGTGAACAGGAAGAGAATGTGTGTGTGTGCGTGTGCGTGTGCGTGTGCGTGTGTGTGTGTGTGTGTGTGTGTGTGTGTGTGTGTGTGTGTGTGTGTGTGTGTGTGTGTGTGTGTGTGTGTGTGTGTGTGTGTGTGTGTGTGTGTCTCAGAGGTGTAGTAAAGAGAGGGAGTGGTGGTCTGGGAGAAGGAAAGGCAGACTAATGGATATTATACTAATGGGTGGCAGCAGTACGACTATTCGGGCAATTAGAACAGGAAAGAGAAGCGGCGAGGATTGGTGATGATGGACCTGGAGTGACTGCTACCACTCAGACCCCTGGACTAATGAACACGGCACATACAGACCATCAAGAACACTCCACGTGCAGTGATTTTTCACTTTAAAAGATAACAGATTTGAGGAGAACGGGAGATTCCACCTGGAGAGAGGATCAAACCAGGAAGAGACAGAAAAGGTGGTCTGTGTAGTGAGTGATGTTGCGTTTGATGTTAAAAAGAAAAGAGACTTTTACACGCCAACATTTAGTCCGTTTTGATCAGACTCTGGTGCGGCTTGTTTGAGCGGGTGTGAACTCTTTAATCGTTCTCCGATACAGACCAAAACAACAACTTGGAAGAAGTTGGAGACCACCTCTATGGAGTGGTTTCGAATCATTTCCAAGCAAACCCTATTGTACGTCATCTTAATGATGATATCTTAATCTGATGTCCGGTGGTCTCCAGTCACTTTCTTTGCCTTTTCACTGCCATGCAGTCCACTATTGCATTATTAGGTTTTAATTGCAGGAGTTAGCTTGTTAACGTTGATATAGATATGTATATATAGATATATTAAAATACATGTATGTTCAAACTTAGAATTTAAACATATTCAGACTATCCAACTCATGTTAGGAATCATAGGTAGCAGTTACATATATCTCCTTGTCTCATAACATAGACGTGATGGACTCTCGGCTAATAGCTGATCAGAGTTAAGATTGACCGAGATTTTGTCTGACATACAAGGCCACGAGGTATAAAGTCGTAGACAGTATTTACGCAGTTGTCTTGCTAAGAATGTGTTGAGGAATTAGGCCATGAACATGATTTAACTTTAGAGCAGTGTTTCTCAAACTATTTCATACCAAGGACTTAACCAATAAAAAAACACTCGAGGACCACCTAACTCCACAAATATCCAAACACACATCGTTTTTTATAAATCGCCTGAAAATGGGACAAACAAGTGGCAACATTTGTGATGAAGGTGTTGCGCTGGGCTATTTCATGCAATCGGAAGTGAAACTTAAGCTCGCTCCATTGCGGAGATATTCCCGCGAGAGTGCGAAAAACTTAAATGTATTTATTTCAAATGTGAAATGTTACCAAATGTCACGGACCACTAGGGGGCGCTCACGGACCACCAGTGTTCCGCGGACCACACTTTGAGAAGCACTGCTTTAGATAAGGGGGTTTACTGCCTGTCCTGTTTAAGATTATTATTGAGAGCTGCGAGCGACCTGTGTGTTAATGTCTGATCTCCTTCATCAAGCTACAACAAACCTTTAAATCAGCCCGGTCTCCCACCCCCTCTGTTTTCTCAGTGCTTTTCTGCTACAGATTGCAGTGAAAAAACAATAGCATGCAGAAGAGAAACAATATGCAGTATTATTGGCTGCCTCTGCAAGCATTCGTTGAAATAAACGCAGGCAAACGACAGGATACCATTAGCAGAGGACCAACTTGGACTTTTTAATTCTAATCGTTTTGCTTCGTGTCACCACGTGGCTGTATTCGGGTCCACACGACAGCGTCGACAGCGTCGAAAGCTCCAATCTGCCCATTCACTTTCAATGGGGTGACGTCACGTAGCCTCGCTTTTTCGCCGAACTGAATTGTGGGTAGCAGAGCGGTCCGTCTCAGGCGTCTCCGGCGACAGAAGTTGAACAATGTTCAACTTCTGACGCCGGAGACGCCGGAGTAGCCAGCGCCAGCCAATCAAATCCCGTTTCCCAAAATCTGACAGCTCAAGCCGTAGCCAATCAAACCGCGTCTAAGCTGGGAGAGATATCCCGCCGTTCATTTCTATATTTCAAAAAAAGATGGAGGAGAAACTAACTATCGCCGTAGCAAATCACCCGGTTTTGTATGACCAGACCCTCTTCACCTCCCGGGATACAAACCGGAGGAACCAGGCATGGAGGGAGGTGGCAGAGACAGTGGGGGAACTGGTAGGTTTTCGCCTGTTTGGGGAGTTTATATATATATATATATATATTGCTCCCATACAATCCCCGGGGTTTTTTGCTTTGTATTTCGGGGGCGGGAGATTCATGTGATTGGTTGTTGGCCGTGTTGCTTGAATAAAATCCCCAAGCTCCAGACACGCCCAGCTCCAAGCTATTTTTGAAGCTGTAGTGTGGACGCTCCGTGTGGCGCGCGTCCAGGACTCAGACCACATGGTGTCTCCAGCAGTGAGGGCTGAGGAGGAGTTTGGTTAACAGAAGAGGTTTTGACACTCGCACTGACTTTCATTACAGGCACTGAAATGCTGGATGCAATTTTAATGAAGCCTTTTCATAAACCTTTACTAATGAACCACAGAGTCAGTTAGGGCAGCTTATTCTCACTGCAGGGCAGACACACTGAGGGAAACCCTATATCCTGCTGCCGTCCGGCACATCAGGGTTATTCTGGTGTATGTGCAGCAGCGGTGGGTTTTCTGACACTTCCGTGGTCGAATATCGGATCAGTTACAATGTCCCCTTTAATACTTGGGCTGAATATGAGATTGTTTTATTCAGACAAGACTCATTGTGTGTCAATATCAAATGTTTGTGGGACATATTTTAACATTGTTTTGCGGAGAATGGCTTTTATTTAATTTTGAGATTTGATATATCTAAGAGACAGTTACCATGTGATTCCCCACCTATATCCAAAATCCTTAACATTATCTATATAAACAATTTAAGCAAATGTATTATGATTACGATGTGATTAGACTGGAACTCTGATCTCACTTTGCATTATGTGAACACCTATGTATCTTCTAATAAATATCACAATGGCTTTTTTTCTTTTTTGAAAATGTACTAAAATGTGGGGTTTGCTTGTATTGATGCAAACACGTGGTCCCCATAAGGTGCTTCCAACAAGTTCACTAAACTAACTAAACAAGATACCAAATGTTCTCCCTGTTTAGAATTAAAATCAGCGAGATATCCTCACAAAATATCAAATCAAGGATTAGAAATAATGGAATTGATAATCAAGTAAATAGATGGCAAGTAAAACAAATTATGAATTTCTTGACATATTCCCGGCCATATTACAACACAGCTTCACTTCCCTAATATTACTGTATCTCAGTCCTATTAAACATAAACCACATTGACAGTATAGCCCTATAATTATTTGTCTTAGAAGAGCAATTAGCTGCCTGAAAGTTGGTCTTTTGTAAACAGTACTAGAGGTACCAATAAGTCACTCAATTAAACCACACAAAAAAAATCTCAAGGCATTTCCAAACGCCTGATTATCCAGTTAATTAGTTGATGATGTTTTGATTAGAACAGGTTGTTGAGCTCATTAGTGATGTGTTTGTGTTGTTCGTGTGTGGGTTTATTGAGCATGTTTCTGTGTAAATGCTTGCATCTTAATTACTGCATGGGAGGCGGTTTCATTTCTCCGTCATGTCAGGAGATTTTCCTCTGCCGCTCTCTCAGGGCCCTTCTGTCTGTCTCTGTCTTCATTAAGTGAACATCAGGTGCCAATTAGCTCAGAATAACTTGTCCCTAATATAAATATGGCTCTCTGCCAAGTGGAAACTGTGTTGAGTGGCAACAAGGAGCCGATCGGTGACTTCTACTGACTTCTACTGCCACCTGCTGGTCAGTTGGGTGTTTTACACATTGACGCCAGCTCGTCTCCACATGGCGGCCCACCTCTGCTCCCTGCTGGCAGCTGATGAACATTGAATCTGACCGTAGCCTAAGGTGGTGTTATGGCTGATCATGTCAGTGCTGCCAGACGATGAGAAGCTCCCCAGCAGCCTAACAGAGGAGCGTGTGAATGTCAGAGAGCCTCGGTTGGAAAGAGATTTGGTTTTTTGTTCGTGTTTCTTTGAATACTTTAGCAGAGCTGTCCAGGCACATGAGGAGAGACAGGGAACATGCACCTGTTGTCAGAATCACCTTCCCACATGGAGTGGGAGACTATATCCCAACACTGAGGTCTTAAAATCACTTATCTGGATTCACCCTGTTTTTCAGAAGCTGCTTCTACTTTCTTTTGACATTATCAGAACATAATCTGTCTTCATAAAGTTTAATACGTGTTTCAGAGATAATTGATGAATCTAGTATTTAAGGATTTCTTCTGCATTTTGAATGAGAATAAGAATTGAGAAATAAAATATTACGGAGACGTGTGCGGGGCCTTTTGCACATCTGTGCCGATTGTCACCAAATAATGATTTTAGTTTTTTTAGCTATTATTTTTAATTGATTAATCGTTAAGGTAATTTATGAATTCAAAAGTTTGAAACTATTTTAGTTTGAAGCTTTTTTTAAATGCAACAATGTGTTACTTTTATCTGTCATTAATCTGAGGTGAGTGTTGGTGGGACCAAACTGGACTGTGGATGGAAATGTATTACGATATTCTAACCACATTGTTTTGGTATTTAGAATACTCTCAGTCCCTGACCCAAAGCACGGCTTACATGGTCAGATGTATGGCTCAGGACCTTGAGATCAAATTACTGCTTATATACTATATACTATTATACACAATATACTATTACTGCTTATCAGTGTGCGAACTATACCACGGTCTCCGGGGGAGCCGGGATTTTTTTGTTGTAGACATAGGCCTATTATAAAGAGTGCCACAGGTCTACATGTACATGAAACGTCCCGATGGATCATGTAAATGTCAACAGATTTCCCGAGCAATATTCAATCAACTTGATAATAAATAATCCACGGACCACCAATGTAACGTTTGACTGTTTAATTAATTAATTAAAAAACTTAAAATGACTCAAATGTGATCCACTCACTCCACTGTTGGCTGGTCTAGCCAGCCGGCGGCCACGGGACCACCGCAGCAACTTCGCCCCCCATCTCGAGCAGCAGGCAAGGAGGAAGAGGAAGAACAGGTGGGGTGGTCATCAGCAGCATCATCATCTTCTTCCACATCTCCTTCGATCTCTACTACTGTATGGTAGTTGTAGTCATCAAGTTAGCTTCTCTTGGCTCGTCTTCTTGTGTCTCTTCAGCCCCCAAGTTAACGTTAGCTGTCAAGTTAGCACTAGCACTGACGTTAGCTCCCTCCTCTCTCGGTTCTGTTGTAGCAGCAGTCACAACGTACGATGTGCTACCACCAGCTACATTCGGTTGGTCTTCTTGATCAGGTTGTTTGGCCGTCTTTTTAAAGAAACGGCACAAAGTAAGTTGTTTTTGTCAGCAGCAGCAACAATGCCTGGTAAACATGCAGTGCCAACTAAACGAGCTTGTGAGTGAGTGGGTAGTGGGTGGAGCTGCGGGCAGCGTGCAAGCAGGCGACACTTTTTTCATGAATCATAAACTCTAAATATAATTTTATTTCACTTATTTTACACCTTTGAAAAAAAAACACATGCCCAAAATGGAATTTATTTGGTCATCATATCAGTATTTTAGAGAGCTCCCCCCAAATTTCACAAACCATGTTCCCAGGGGAGCTCATGTCACCACTAGGGGAGCTATAGCTCCCCCTGCTCCCCTCCAGTTCGCACCCTGCTGCTTATATACTCACATGTTTTCTTGTTCATGTTTCTTTCAGTTTTTAAATAAAACCTTTTGTAATCTACAACATATGGGCTCCTTTGTAGTCAACAGGGTCATACTGCTTCTAAAATTCAAATCCACTCTTTTGTCAGGATATGAGCCTAGGCGGTGAGGCAAGGGGGGGGGGGGTAAACACACACACACACACACACACGCATGTTTAGTATCAGGAGATTATCATGCACTGGTAGCAGTTGTCTCTATGAAAAGGGCCGTTCTCGCTGAATAAGACATTAATGTGCAGTTCAATAATTCAGAATATAGTTACAAATGCCACAAAACACACACACACACACACACACACACACACACACACACACACACACACACACACACACACACACACACACACACACACACCTCTTCAGCTTAGCCTTTTCCTGCCTCAAAGAGCAGCCCTGAGGGTCGCTCATGTACATGATATCAAACACTTGAAACAACATCTTTATTCTTTCACCACCAGCTGTTGATTGAGTTGCAGCATCGTGAAAACAATAGTTTGAAATTGGCTATGTATTGTCTGAAATGCCTTCTTGTTCCTCAGCTGAGAGCTATCAGTAGTTCCTTCAACGCACCAGATTAATACCATTAAGAAATCATTTTCAGTATCCATTTTGATAGATCCCCTTTTTCAATCCCCTGGTGAGCCAAACATAGACCTTGAGTATCCAGAGACACCCCCCCCTCCTCTGCACCCCGTGACCAGATCCAGCATACCCCACTCGCCCAGCCCTCACCAGACAAGAGGCGCATGGAAGTGTGAGCGTGTGTGTGTGTGTGTGTGTGTGTGTGTGTGTGTGTGTGTGTGTGTGTGTGTGTGTGTGTGTGTGTGTGTGTGTGTGTGTGTGTGTGTGTGTGTGTGTGTGTGTGTGTGTGTGTGTGTGTGTGTGTGTGTGTGTGTGTGTGTGTCAGAGGTGCAGGGGATTAGCTGAGGTCTCTCTGGAGGGGTCATTAGACAGCTCTGATTATCTCTGATCCTTCTGACATAAACACACACACACACACACACACACACACACACACACACACACACACAGGCATTGATCTATCTTGGTCAACTCTCATCTGTTTACCATAGGACCTTGTTGCAAGAGGAAATCTGACACTTCATCATTTCAACCTGTGAAGAGTGTGTGTTGTGTGTGCTGTGTGTGTGTGTGTGTGTGTGTGTGTGTGTGTGTGTGTGTGTGTGTGTGTGTGCGTGCGTGCGTGCGTGCGTGCGTGCGTTGAGATAATCAATATGCACTAAAGTGGCTTAACAACGATGACAGAATAGAATAAACAGACCAACCCAAGCTGAGCGGTAATGCAACGTCAGTAATGAGGATGTGTGTGTGTGTGTGTGTGTGTGTGTGTGTGTGTGTGTGTGTGTGTGTGTGTGTGTGTGTGTGTGTGTGTGTGTGTGTGTGTGTGTGTGTGTTAAATGGTAAGTGTGCATTGTGGCAGCCACACACATTTCAAGCAGTACCACATCACACACACACACACACACACACACACACACACACACACACACACACACACACACACTGCTCTGACTATATCCTCTTTAGACTATAACCTCTTACACCATGTCGTAGCACTAAGTGTCCAACAGATCTAACCATTATATGATTTTCTTGCCGGCTTACCTTCTTGTCTTCAAGGACCAACATTAAGCCGCTTCAGGTATTTCACACTTCCTATTTCCTTCCCTGTGGATTGTCGTCCAGGGCTCGCCTGTTCGCTGCTTTATCTCCCTGGTTACTAATCCTCCACCTGACACGCAGTGCGAGTGCTTTCTCTAAATCTCATCCAACATGTTTCTGATGCAGCTCAGGTGAAGGTCAGGTGAAGGTCAGGTGAAGGTCAGGTGAAGATCAGCGGCAGCAGGAAGGATGAGTGGAAGAGTTTCACCCAAACGTCTCAAGTTAGAAATTGCTGATCCTTTTGGTCCGATTTCCAGCTTTTGAGATATTCATATTTGTAGCATTCTGCTCCCGTTAATTGGCGTGAATAACATTTTCATTTCGTGCCCAAAGCATTAAAATACTTAAAAAAAGAAGGTTATGAATAACTCAAGGTCAAGTTATAAGTATGTAATAGTTGTGGCTAATGTCAGCTGAGAGGGCCATGTGCTCACAAAGGACACATGGTTTGACAGAGAGGTGGCACAGATGGGAATGTCACCGGACTCTAAGTGTGTGTGGACAGTCGGTTCGCTCTCGATCCATCACACTCTCTTACAGTAACTGTCAGCACCGCATCTGAGCTGTTGTTGCTATAATGCCAAAGACAACAACGTAAACTGAGCAATGAGAAAGCAAACAGTCCAAGCACCCTCCATCTATCGATGTCAGTCTCTCGTTCACTGAGCTACATCAGTCCTGACGCTCACATTCCCACCATTGTCATTTAGGAATTTAGAAAGTGTACCGTGTGTTTCCGATGTATCTCACATTTTCCAATGAACGAAAACAGAACTGTTAACCAGGAAGCTGCCGAGTGTGTCCTGTGTAGGGTGTCTATTTGCACCCGGGTGAAAATAGACACTCAGCTATTCAGGATGATGAAAAGGTCAAATGAATCTAAATAAGCATGCTTCTATAAATATAAGAATTAAGTAAATATTAACGGAAAATGGAAATATAATTATTTTATATAATTGTGTGTGTGTTTATCGTCAGGGCCCAAACAATAACATTTGATTTTGATCAAATTCGTTTGATGGGTGAGACGTCTTCTAAGACGGACACAGATTACGCGTCTTGCATCTCTGTCTCCCCCCCTGTCATTTCCTCCACGTGCGTAACCAATCCAAATCGTTCTCGTGCGCATTGTGTGCAGGCCGGTGTGAGCACGTTGCTGAGTCTGAGTCAGCGTGTTTCAAAGGCCGGCACACGTCAGTGATGAAGTCATGAAGACGCCCACTAAAGGAAAAATGTTGCCTGACTAAGAGCAAGGGTGAGTGGAAAACTCCTCTCTGACATCCTGCAGGCGAGTTCTGGTCGCTCGGCAACACGCAAAACACAGAATGCTATTCTCACTGTCTGATGTCGGATATGTGTGGGGTGGCGAAGTCGATAGGGACTCGGCTTGGCAACTGGAAGGTCACCAGTTCAAGTCCCGGCAAGACCAAGTGCCACCGAGGTGTCCCTGAGCAAGGCACCGTTCCCCACACTGCTCCCCGCGCGCCGTTCAAAATGGCAGCCCACTGCTCCTAACACTAGGATGTTTCTCAAATGCAGAGAAACAATTTCCCCACGAGGGATTAATAAAAGTCTATCTTAATCTTAATCTGAGAACAGACTAGAATAATCCAAAATAACTGAAAATCTAAAAAAACAGTTTTTCCCGACGTTGTTGTGTCTCACAGACCATCTCCAAAGACATGATGATTATTGCATATGCTTAAAAAGACATGTTTCTAATCTAACGAGAAAGATCCTAGATTATTTTGTAGACACCATGTTTATGACCACATCACTTTGATGATGGATTGATTGATTGATTTGACACAAGCTCATATTTTTAACATCTTCCTGACTGTGGGGGAAACTATGCTCTGAAGCAATAGGAGTCAGGACTCAGAGACACGAGGAGAGCTGGAGCTCTGATGGAGTCAGGACTCAGAGACACGAGGAGAGCTGGAGCTCTGATGGAGTCAGGACTCAGAGACACGAGGAGAGCTGGAGCTCTGATGGAGTCAGGACTCAGAGACACGAGGAGAGCTGGAGCTCTGATGGAGTCAGGACTCAGAGACACGAGGAGAGCTGGAGCTCTGATGGAGTCAGGACTCAGAGAGACACGAGGAGAGCTGGAGCTCTGATGGAGTCAGGACTCAGAGACACGAGGAGAGCTGGAGCTCTGATGGAGTCAGGACTCAGAGAGACACGAGGAGAGCTGGAGCTTTGATGGAGTCAGGACTCAGAGACACGAGGAGAGATGGAGCTCTGATGGAGTCAGGACTCAGAGACACGAGGAGAGCTGGAGCTTTGATGGAGTCAGGACTCAGAGACACGAGGAGAGATGGAGCTCTGATGGAGTCAGGACTCAGAGAGACGAGGAGAGCTGGAGCTCTGATGGAGTCAGGACTCAGAGACACGAGGAGAGCTGGAGCTCTGATGGAGTCAGGACTCAGAGACACGAGGAGAGCTGGAGCTCTGATGGAGTCAGGACTCAGAGACACGAGGAGAGCTGGAGCTCTGATGGAGTCAGGACTCAGAGACACGAGGAGAGCTGGAGCTCTGATGGAGTCAGGACTCGGAGACACGAGGAGAGCTGGAGCTCTGATGGAGTCAGGACTCAGAGACACGAGGAGAGCTGGAGCTCTGATGGAGTCAGGACTCAGAGACACGAGGAGAGCTGGAGCTCTGATGGAGTCAGGACTCAGAGACACGAGGAGAGCTGGAGCTCTGATGGAGTCAGGACTCAGAGACACGAGGAGAGCTGGAGCTCTGATGGAGTCAGGACTCAGAGACACGAGGAGAGCTGGAGCTCTGATGGAGTCAGGACTCAGAGACACGAGGAGAGCTGGAGCTCTGATGGAGTCAGGACTCAAAGAGACGAGGAGAGCTGGAGCTCTGATGGAGTCAGGACTCAGAGACACGAGGAGAGATGGAGCTCTGATGGAGTCAGGACTCAGAGACACGAGGAGAGCTGGAGCTCTGATGGAGTCAGGACTCAAAGAGACGAGGAGAGCTGGAGCTCTGATGGAGTCAGGACTCAGAGACACGAGGAGAGATGGAGCTCTGATGGAGTCAGGACTCAGAGACACGAGGAGAGCTGGAGCTCTGATGGAGTCAGGACTCAGAGACACGAGGAGAGCTGGAGCTCTGATGGAGTCAGGACTCAGAGACACGAGGAGAGCTGGAGCTCTGATGGAGTCAGGACTCAGAGACACGAGGAGAGCTGGAGCTCTGATGGAGTCAGGACTCAGAGACACGAGGAGAGCTGGAGCTCTGATGGAGTCAGGACTCAGAGACACGAGGAGAGCTGGAGCTCTGATGGAGTCAGGACTCAGAGACACGAGGAGAGCTGGAGCTCTGATGGAGTCAGGACTCAGAGAGACACGAGGAGAGCTGGAGCTCTGATGGAGTCAGGACTCAGAGACACGAGGAGAGCTGGAGCTCTGATGGAGTCAGGACTCAGAGAGACACGAGGAGAGCTGGAGCTTTGATGGAGTCAGGACTCAGAGACACGAGGAGAGATGGAGCTCTGATGGAGTCAGGACTCAGAGACACGAGGAGAGCTGGAGCTTTGATGGAGTCAGGACTCAGAGACACGAGGAGAGATGGAGCTCTGATGGAGTCAGGACTCAGAGAGACGAGGAGAGCTGGAGCTCTGATGGAGTCAGGACTCAGAGACACGAGGAGAGCTGGAGCTCTGATGGAGTCAGGACTCAGAGACACGAGGAGAGCTGGAGCTCTGATGGAGTCAGGACTCAGAGACACGAGGAGAGCTGGAGCTCTGATGGAGTCAGGACTCAGGGAGACACGAGGAGAGCTGGAGCTCTGATGGAGTCAGGACTCAAAGAGACACGAGGAGAGCTGGAGCTCTGATGGAGTCAGGACTCAGAGAGACACGAGGAGAGCTGGAGCTCTGATGGAGTCAGGACTCAAAGAGACACGAGGAGAGCTGGAGCTCTGATGGAGTCAGGACTCAGAGAGACACGAGGAGAGCTGGAGCTCTGATGGAGTCAGGACTCAGAGAGACACGAGGAGAGCTGGAGCTCTGATGGAGTCAGGACTCAGAGACACGAGGAGAGCTGGAGCTCTGATGGAGTCAGGACTCAGGGAGACACGAGGAGAGCTGGAGCTCTGATGGAGTCAGGACTCAGAGACACGAGGAGAGCTGGAGCTCTGATGGAGTCAGGACTCAAAGAGACGAGGAGAGCTGGAGCTCTGATGGAGTCAGGACTCAGAGACACGAGGAGAGATGGAGCTCTGATGGAGTCAGGACTCAGAGACACGAGGAGAGCTGGAGCTCTGATGGAGTCAGGACTCAGAGACACGAGGAGAGCTGGAGCTCTGATGGAGTCAGGACTCGGAGACACGAGGAGAGCTGGAGCTCTGATGGAGTCAGGACTCAGAGACACGAGGAGAGCTGGAGCTCTGATGGAGTCAGGACTCAAAGAGACGAGGAGAGCTGGAGCTCTGATGGAGTCAGGACTCAGAGACACGAGGAGAGCTGGAGCTCTGATGGAGTCAGGACTCAAAGAGACGAGGAGAGCTGGAGCTCTGATGGAGTCAGGACTCAGAGACACGAGGAGAGCTGGAGCTCTGATGGAGTCAGGACTCAGAGACACGAGGAGAGCTGGAGCTCTGATGGAGTCAGGACTCAGAGACACGAGGAGAGCTGGAGCTCTGATGGAGTCAGGACTCAGAGACACGAGGAGAGCTGGAGCTCTGATGGAGTCAGGACTCAAAGAGACGAGGAGAGCTGGAGCTCTGATGGAGTCAGGACTCAGAGACACGAGGAGAGATGGAGCTCTGATGGAGTCAGGACTCAGAGACACGAGGAGAGCTGGAGCTCTGATGGAGTCAGGACTCAGAGAGACACGAGGAGAGCTGGAGCTCTGATGGAGTCAGGACTCAAAGAGACGAGGAGAGCTGGAGCTCTGATGGAGTCAGGACTCAAAGAGACGAGGAGAGCTGGAGCTCTGATGGAGTCAGGACTCAAAGAGACGAGGAGAGCTGGAGCTCTGATGGAGTCAGGACTCAGAGACACGAGGAGAGCTGGAGCTCTGATGGAGTCAGGACTCAAAGAGACGAGGAGAGATGGAGCTCTGATGGAGTCAGGACTCAGAGACACGAGGAGAGCTGGAGCTCTGATGGAGTCAGGACTCAGAGAGACACGAGGAGAGCTGGAGCTCTGATGGAGTCAGGACTCAAAGAGACGAGGAGAGCTGGAGCTCTGATGGAGTCAGGACTCAGAGACACGAGGAGAGCTGGAGCTCTGATGGAGTCAGGACTCAAAGAGACGAGGAGAGCTGGAGCTCTGATGGAGTCAGGACTCAGAGACACGAGGAGAGCTGGAGCTCTGATGGAGTCAGGACTCAGAGACACGAGGAGAGCTGGAGCTCTGATGGAGTCAGGACTCAGAGACACGAGGAGAGCTGGAGCTCTGATGGAGTCAGGACTCGGAGACACGAGGAGAGCTGGAGCTCTGATGGAGTCAGGACTCAGAGACACGAGGAGAGCTGGAGCTCTGATGGAGTCAGGACTCAAAGAGACGAGGAGAGCTGGAGCTCTGATGGAGTCAGGACTCAGAGACACGAGGAGAGCTGGAGCTCTGATGGAGTCAGGACTCAAAGAGACGAGGAGAGCTGGAGCTCTGATGGAGTCAGGACTCAGAGAGACGAGGAGAGCTGGAGCTCTGATGGAGTCAGGACTCAGAGACACGAGGAGAGCTGGAGCTCTGATGGAGTCAGGAGTCAGAGACACGAGGAGAGCTGGAGCTCTGATGGAGTCAGGACTCAGAGACACGAGGAGAGCTGGAGCTCTGATGGAGTCAGGACTCAGAGACACGAGGAGAGCTGGAGCTCTGATGGAGTCAGGACTCAAAGAGACGAGGAGAGCTGGAGCTCTGATGGAGTCAGGACTCAGAGACACGAGGAGAGATGGAGCTCTGATGGAGTCAGGACTCAGAGACACGAGGAGAGCTGGAGCTCTGATGGAGTCAGGACTCAGAGAGACACGAGGAGAGCTGGAGCTCTGATGGAGTCAGGACTCAAAGAGACGAGGAGAGCTGGAGCTCTGATGGAGTCAGGACTCAGAGACACGAGGAGAGCTGGAGCTCTGATGGAGTCAGGACTCAAAGAGACGAGGAGAGCTGGAGCTCTGATGGAGTCAGGACTCAGAGACACGAGGAGAGCTGGAGCTCTGATGGAGTCAGGACTCAAAGAGACGAGGAGAGATGGAGCTCTGATGGAGTCAGGACTCAAAGACACGAGGAGAGCTGGAGCTCTGATGGAGTCAGGACTCAGAGAGACACGAGGAGAGCTGGAGCTCTGATGGAGTCAGGACTCAAAGACACGAGGAGAGCTGGAGCTCTGATGGAGTCAGGACTCAGAGACACGAGGAGAGCTGGAGCTCTGATGGAGTCAGGACTCAAAGAGACGAGGAGAGCTGGAGCTCTGATGGAGTCAGGACTCAGAGACACGAGGAGAGCTGGAGCTCTGATGGAGTCAGGACTCAGAGACACGAGGAGAGCTGGAGCTCTGATGGCAAACACTGACGGTTTATTTGGAGCGACGGAGAATTGACAAGACAGGTGTGTGTCACGACGAGTTGACAGCGGCTGCAAAACCAATTCTGAAGAACTCTTTCTGCAGCTCGAGGTTTTAACTTGTTCGGAGTGTAATACAGTTTTTCTCGATTGCTAACACACGTTTTTTTTTAATTGCTCAAAACCACACACCCAAAGTCCAAAACACCTCGTTGCTCCTGCTCAGTGAAGAACTGCCCTCAAAACTACATACACACTTTCCAAATGCTAACTTTAGCACCACATACAACACACTTCATAACACTAGATGGTTTGACCACCCCGCTACACACTGCTGAGCATACTCTAAAGCACTTCCATCTGTTATGGGCAATCAGGTGTTTGGTCAGGAACGTGCTTCTTGCTCATTGGTCCAAGTGTGAGGCCTTTTGAATATCAGTGTTTTAAACCAGCTACACCCGGCTTCATGTCAGATTCCTGAGTCTTACGTGGAGAGACGTGTGCAAAAAGTTTGAGAGGTTTGCACAAAGTGCCGTGTTGATTTGAAAATTGTGTGAAAAGCTGAAAACGTGTTTAGAGTTTTGGAGATTTGAGCCGATGTTTTGCTCTCAGTTAAAATAATTGTGCTTTATGTAGAATGTTAGTGTGTTAGCGATCGAGGAAAAGTGTAAGAGAGATAGCAGAAATGCCCAAGGCCGTAGGCCTGTGCCGTGGGAAAGGAGACAGTGAGAGGAGAACATGATGAACTGTGTCGAAGGTTGAATACCTAAGCAAAGTATTCCCTCACACTGATGAGAACCTACAGATAGATACTCGTCTGTTCTTCCCTGCAACATATGTTTTTCATTCTCAAATCTAACTTATTTTAAGATAGCTTTACAGAAAGAAAAAAAGTAAAATAAATCCAGAAAAAGACAGACGTGATACAAATGAACGTAATCATGATATGCAGTCGATGAACACAAAGGACTTCCAACTACAGTGTATTCTTCTTTTGTGAAGTCATGGTCTAAAGAATGGTGTCTTTGGTTTTAAGACGGCGTCTAGGTGTAGTCACGAAGATGTTTTAAAATACACATGCCAGTCTGTAGGAGTTCTGGCTCACTTTTTCTAAATATCTTTGTGTTCTGCTTTAAGAAAAGGGAAATCAAGCCATAGTAGAGTGTTTTTGTGAAAAGAAGTCTCTGCACATTTAAGGTGACACATTACGGCCCGTCCACACGGCGGCGTGCGCTGAAGCTTCAACGCAGCTTCCCATTCACTTTTCATGGGGTGACGTCACGCTTTGCCGAGGTGCATCGTGGTTCCGTCGCGGCACTTTGCCTCCATTGGTCGCTTTTCAAGCTTCGACGGAAGCGTCAGCCAATCAAATCATATGTCAGTACAAGCCAATCAAACGGTGTGCTTGTGTGTCCGGGGCGGGAGATTCACGTGATTGGTTGTTGGTCGAGCTTCGACGCACGCCGCCGTGTGGACGCCAGTGATGGGAATTCCGGCTCTTCTTGGTGAGCCGGATCGTTCGGCTCCCAAGCGGCTCTTCAGTTGACCAGATATTATACCTTTTATAATTAAATCAAATGTAGCCCTGTTTCGACTAATGATTTATATGTGTACGCATATATCACTTAAATTATTCAATACATCCTTTGTACTGAAGTATTCAAAAGTAAAAATTACATGTTTAATATAAATGTTTTGCTGTGGCCAAATGTTTTCATTGACTGTACAGACCCTGACGCTCTGATACCCCCAAAGCACTGACTTGCTTGTAGAGTCAGTCCAGAGAGACACGAGGAGAGCTGGAGCTCTGATGGAGTCAGGACTCAAAGAGACGAGGAGAGCTGGAGCTCTGATGGAGTCAGGACTCAGAGACACGAGGAGAGCTGGAGCTCTGATGGAGTCAGGACTCAAAGAGACGAGGAGAGCTGGAGCTCTGATGGAGTCAGGACTCAGAGACACGAGGAGAGCTGGAGCTCTGATGGAGTCAGGACTCAGAGACACGAGGAGAGCTGGAGCTCTGATGGCAAACACTGACGGTTTATTTGGAGCGACGGAGAATTGACAAGACAGGTGTGTGTCACGACGAGTTGACAGCGGCTGCAAAACCAATTCTGAAGAACTCTTTCTGCAGCTCGAGGTTTTAACTTGTTCGGAGTGTAATACAGTTTTTCTCGATTGCTAACACACGTTTTTTTTTAATTGCTCAAAACCACACACCCAAAGTCCAAAACACCTCGTTGCTCCTGCTCAGTGAAGAACTGCCCTCAAAAACTACATACACACTTTCCAAATGCTAACTTTAGCACCACATACAACACACTTCATAACACTAGATGGTTTGACCACCCCGCTACACACTGCTGAGCATACTCTAAAGCACTTCCATCTGTTATGGGCAATCAGGTGTTTGGTCAGGAACGTGCTTCTTGCTCATTGGTCCAAGTGTGAGGCCTTTTGAATATCAGTGTTTTAAACCAGCTACACCCGGCTTCATGTCAGATTCCTGAGTCTTACGTGGAGAGACGTGTGCAAAAAGTTTGAGAGGTTTGCACAAAGTGCCGTGTTGATTTGAAAATTGTGTGAAAAGCTGAAAACGTGTTTAGAGTTTTGGAGATTTGAGCCGATGTTTTGCTCTCAGTTAAAATAATTGTGCTTTATGTAGAATGTTAGTGTGTTAGCGATCGAGGAAAAGTGTAAGAGAGATAGCAGAAATGCCCAAGGCCGTAGGCCTGTGCCGTGGGAAAGGAGACAGTGAGAGGAGAACATGATGAACTGTGTCGAAGGTTGAATACCTAAGCAAAGTATTCCCTCACACTGATGAGAACCTACAGATAGATACTCGTCTGTTCTTCCCTGCAACATATGTTTTTCATTCTCAAATCTAACTTATTTTAAGATAGCTTTACAGAAAGAAAAAAAGTAAAATAAATCCAGAAAAAGACAGACGTGATACAAATGAACGTAATCATGATATGCAGTCGATGAACACAAAGGACTTCCAACTACAGTGTATTCTTCTTTTGTGAAGTCATGGTCTAAAGAATGGTGTCTTTGGTTTTAAGACGGCGTCTAGGTGTAGTCACGAAGATGTTTTAAAATACACATGCCAGTCTGTAGGAGTTCTGGCTCACTTTTTCTAAATATCTTTGTGTTCTGCTTTAAGAAAAGGGAAATCAAGCCATAGTAGAGTGTTTTTGTGAAAAGAAGTCTCTGCACATTTAAGGTGACACATTACGGCCCGTCCACACGGCGGCGTGCGCTGAAGCTTCAACGCAGCTTCCCATTCACTTTTCATGGGGTGACGTCACGCTTTGCCGAGGTGCATCGTGGTTCCGTCGCGGCACTTTGCCTCCATTGGTCGCTTTTCAAGCTTCGACGGAAGCGTCAGCCAATCAAATCATATGTCAGTACAAGCCAATCAAACGGTGTGCTTGTGTGTCCGGGGCGGGAGATTCACGTGATTGGTTGTTGGTCGAGCTTCGACGCACGCCGCCGTGTGGACGCCAGTGATGGGAATTCCGGCTCTTCTTGGTGAGCCGGATCGTTCGGCTCCCAAGCGGCTCTTCAGTTGACCAGATATTATACCTTTTATAATTAAATCAAATGTAGCCCTGTTTCGACTAATGATTTATATGTGTACGCATATATCACTTAAATTATTCAATACATCCTTTGTACTGAAGTATTCAAAAGTAAAAATTACATGTTTAATATAAATGTTTTGCTGTGGCCAAATGTTTTCATTGACTGTACAGACCCTGACGCTCTGATACCCCCAAAGCACTGACTTGCTTGTAGACCCACGCTGCACAAAGCAGATAGCAACACCTATACAAACTTAAGCATAGACATTGAAAAAAAGGGGATACTGTATCGACATTTTAAAATTATATTTAAAGAAAAGGCCCTGACAAAACAGCAGGGCTCTATTTCAGTATTAACTGTAGAAAAAAAGACAGCTGACATCAAATCTTTGCTGAGCGTAAGGATAATCATAAATAATAACATAGTGAAAATAAATATATTGCAATGCTCAAAACAGCAGCATCCAACCGTCTCTAATCCCTAGATGTCCCTGCATGCATGCACGGAGCAGCTGGAGCGCGGAGATCATCATATCGTTCTGTCTTAAGTATTACTTAACAACAACAAAAAAAGGGCTCCCGTGGTTCACTTAAAAGGGCTCGTTGGCGACCGACACATCACTAGTGGACGGGACGCTGACCTATGAAGCTGACCTGTAATCAAATTCGTTTTCGAAAAAAAAAACCTCTGAATACTAACCCTGATGATGCCATTCTTTTTTATCTCCAAATCAATTCTCCATTCCAGTTAGCGAGCAGTCTGTCCCATAAACAAGCAACGGTTGCTTTCGTGCCATTTTGATTAAGGCGTCGTGATTCAACCGGTCCAGAAACCTCTCAACTGTTTCTCCTTGGAGCACTTTGGCACCAAAGATCAAATGTCGTCCGCCAGGGCCATACAAGAAAAGTATGAACAGGTAAACATGTAACCTCCAATCATCAACACGTCTATCATCCTGGGGCTACACCGGTATCGCCACCTGATGGAAAGGTTACATCACGGGAACATTGATATATCTGTGCACTTATGCAAACCTATATCAATGGAGAGAAACGGTTTTGTCTCCATCGTACTTGTTCTCGTGTAGCTTCTGCTGCTGGAAGTATTTCAGCTCGTAAAGAACATAATGGCTGAACTCTGACTCCACATCTGATTGCATAATGTTTCACTTGAACGCACTCGCTGCACTGCGGCGATTTCACTTGATCACGGATCTGGTTGCGGTTGCCAAAACACAGCAACAGTTTGATCGTTTGGTTAAATCACCCGGCTCAGTGTTTGGACGAATCAGGTGTACCGTACAACTAGGAATGCTGTTGGTGACGCAGAGGGAGGAAGAGCTCTGCAGAGCTGATGTGCATGTGTTCAAACATGCAACGGCATTGTCTCAGCTCTTCCCTCGGGCAGCTGCTACTTTAACATGCAAATCATATTTCAATTATAGGCACTTATCAGAGGTAGGTACAATAGCGAACTGTTTGCGCGGTGTGTTTATAATGTCGTCCTCTTTGTTTCCATGATGTAAAACAAAACCAGTTGAGTGACTGAAGATGAACGCCCTCCATTTAGCTTAAGGTCATTTCTGTATCCGTTGGTAAAACTCAAATGAACTTTGCGTCCTGATGAAACCATTGATTCAACTCCATCTGGGTAGACAAACGAATTGGGCCGTTTTCGTCTACTGGGAAACGCACTAATGTTTAACAGATGCACCGTGTGATTTCAAAATGTTTCATCGAATTCTCCCGTAGATAATTCTGCAGCTTTAAAGTGCAAAAACAGCTGTTTATGTAATGCGCCTTTGTTCCCTGTCCTGACCTACATGTGTCTCTCAGCGGCTTAAGGGAATCCGGTGTCTGTTCCACACTCAACCAGACGCAGCGTATTATCTCACGCGTAAACAATGGCTGTCAATTGATGATATAACGACACTGCTGTAGGGAATGCACTTGCTAGATAAATGATGTGTTTAAACCATCCACACCGCCGTTTCTTTTTCTCCCAGGCCCTAAACATTGTCCCTAATCTATCTCGCAGTGCAGCACCTTCAGAGATACAACTGTCTCGGTGCCTCCCACTAACTTGACTTGAAACTAGATATTAAGAGTTAACTCTGCAAAGATTTTTCGCCCTAATCCATATTGGATGGCGATGTTAAGAAATTAGGACCATTGGGTGCGGTCCAGACGGCTCGTAATAAGGTCCGACCTCTTATAATGAAACGTGTCATATAGAAATATGGGTTTGTAATAGACAGTGGGGGTATTTTGCTTCCTTAGTCTCTTTACAACCACACACACACACACACACACACACACACACACACACACACACACACACACACACACACACACACACGCTCAGATCGTATCAGGTCTCTGGGGGTTTGCCTGCCGGTAAATAAAGCCTGGCTGTCACCCATTCAACGGTGCATCGTTTCACTGTTGCATTGTGGTCCGTGTTACTACTGTTGACACGCAGATAGTGTTGTGTTGGGCTGAAGTTACGCTAGCGTGACACCCTGACACCCAGTTTGAGAACCTGATGCTGACACAGATTAGGAGCTGTGTGTGTGTGTGTGTGTGTGTGTGTGTGTGTGTGTGTGTGTGTGTGTGTGTGTGTGTGTGTGTGTGCGTGCGTGCGTGCGCGTGCGTGCGTGCGTGCGTGTGTGCGTGCGTGTGTGTGTGTGTGTGTGTGTGTGTGTGTGTGTGTGTGTGTGTGTGTGTGTGTGTGTGTGTGCCCAAAGTTTTATAGTGTTTGATTCAAAGTAAATCATTCACCTCCATTACTATTCCTACAGACGTTTCCTGTCAGCCCGATCGCCCCCTATCAGGAAACCTGAGTCAGTATCTTCAACCAGGCATTCAAGCACTGCAGCCTTGGGGCAGCCGCCAAGGCCTTCACTGAGGGTTGCGGTGGTGAAAGCAGCGATGAGTTTAGTTGGTCACTTGTGTGTAAAGGCGGTGTTGTCTCATGGAAGAGTGAAGCACAAACCTCTGGACTCTTGCACCGCATCTGTTACATCTGCGTCATAAGAATTACTCACACACACGTTTCCTGTTTAACTTGGAAGCCAATGTTATGGATAAAGAAGCGGTTCACCTGGAAGATGTTCTATGATCTTATCATCTTGTATATTGAAGCCTATCATCTCCACTCCCTCCCCCTCGTTTCAATACGTGGGAAGAACCTTCCAGCGAATTGAGATATTGCAATACTTTCCATGCAAACGTGTGAAGTAAGAAGCGTACTGTACGTCCTCAGGCGTCCAGGCAACTCATACTGTTTATTTATTGCTGAAGCAGTAATATAAACCAACCGTGGTGTCGGGATTGAATTACACATTTTCACCAAGTTTCCAGAACCACACTTGTCGTTGCATGTTAGCATTGCGGCATCCGTTTCTTTAATAAAATAAGCTCAATCTGGTAACAATTGAACAAAATATATTGGCGTACAAAATATGTTTCCATAATACTCACAACTTAGTATGCATTTTTAACCAGACCCAAATGATATGGAGTTGGGGCACAGAGAAAGCTTTTACCTACTACTCCTAAAGCCAGGTGGCAAAAGCAGGACAAAGCGGGAAACAAAAGCATTTGGGGGAAGTTCTTTCCACTTTTCACACCAACAATAGTTAATAATAGCCCGGCCCACCTCTCTTTGCTCATGGTCTTTCTTTCCCCTTTGGGTTCTCCCTCTCAGACAGGTGGAGGGGTAACTGGATATGGTGGGAGCTTGATGTCTTTAGGGGTTCGAATAGCAATCAACAATCTGCTGTTCACTGGACTTCTGGAGTTATACATCTATTGCTGAAGAGTTTCAGAAATGTTTAAAACTGCAGTGATCGTTTGTATTTTTGTTGCAAGTGCTTTTTGAATCTAAATCTGTGTTACATTAAAGTGCAGCTCGAGGACCCCACCGTTTGGAGGAATGGTGTGGGTGTTCCTGAACAATAATCAGCTACAGGAACCTGTTGTGATAACACGGCAATCAGTGTTATCCCCTGCATGATGGCGTCACAAACTCCTATCTCACCTGAAGGAATTCCAGGACTTCCTGATACCCAAATATGGGCAGGCATCCTGCTTAACGGAAACGTGGGGTCTGTGAAACTCTCTCTCTTCCTGCTCGTATCATTTGGCAAGAGCAATAAGATGATATGGTCTGATATGCTCAATGTACTTCACTGGAATCAGCCTCTTTACTTTTTAACGTTTTTTGACTTTTTCTTTGATATCATTCAAATATGTAATCTATCAATTTTGGAATAAACTGCAGTATTTTTTTCTGATAATATAAACAGACTCACTGTTTGTGGATTGTTTACTATAGACGTCATACCTTTATCTGCCTTCCTACCTTGTCTATAGAGAGGTGAAGTCCCGCCCATCTGCTTCCGCCCCATGGGACCTTATTTCGGAAAAGTATATATTGAAGTCAATGGAGAGAGAACACTTATCTCTCGATCCCGTTTGAATTGTGCCACGAATTACACATATGAGATTGACAAACATCATATGTGTAATTCGTGGCACAATTCAAACGGGATCGAAAGATAATCTTTCTCTCTCCATTGACTTCAATAGCCTACTATACTTTTTCCGAAATAAGGTCCCATGGAGGTCCCGCGGAGAGGGAGGGACTTCGCCTCTCTATAGGCACAGACTGTATTCATCTGAAAATATATTGCTTTATTGCATTTCCAGGTTAAGTATATTGTACAATGCATCGCTGACATATGAGTCTCATAGGTACAGTAATATATGGCCATTATCTTCCTGATAACACATGTCGTGTCAGTGAAATGTCAGCATCTTTTCTCTAACGTGTCTGACATTTTATGATTTACAATAAAGCCCAAAATATATATGTATATATATTTGAACAAAGACAAGTAGCCTGTTAACATTTGAATTAGTTTTCTCAGTACTTCAAAATGCATTCTTGTATATAATCACGATTTAGGGGAAACGTTTAAAAAAAAATCGTAGTTGTTGCTGATGCATCTGGGAGGCGTGTGGCGCAGTGGGTTGTGCGTTGGTGTTCGGATCAGGGGGGCACAGGTTCAAACCCCACTGCAGTCAGCATGTCGTTGTGTCCCTGAGACTCTTCCCCCCAAAGTGCTCCTGTGGGGATTGCCCACAGTGTTGAGTATGTTAGTCGCTTTGGATAAAAGCGTCTAACAAGTGTCATGTGATGAATCCACTGTTACCGTTTCTGTTTGGTAGCCTGTACGTTGTGCTGTCGATCCATAAACAGTCACAGATTGTGTTATATTCTATCTTATCTCTGATTGCCTAGTTTTGACTGCGTTAGATATGGTTAAGGCTATACTGTCTGCCTCTTTCCTGTTAACGCACAATCAATAAAATGATTGCCGTGTCTGGACAGATAAGAGCTTTCAAATGACGAGCAATGCTTCGCTGTCACAGGAAGTGAGGTGAATCACTTATCAGCATAGTATTGGATAACCTGGCCATGAATGATCCAGAAGATTCTAATGTAGAGCTGGATTAACTTTAACATTTGCAAGGAAATTCTTTAAAGAAACTTGTTTTTTGGTTCCCTCTTTTCTACAACTCCAGATA
The DNA here is from genome assembly GCF_902827115.2 of Pseudochaenichthys georgianus. Classification (NCBI taxonomy): domain Eukaryota; kingdom Metazoa; phylum Chordata; class Actinopteri; order Perciformes; family Channichthyidae; genus Pseudochaenichthys; species Pseudochaenichthys georgianus. The sequence continues at coordinate 3,770,377 of NC_047516.1, forward strand.
AGAACTGTCTCATTTTGGAAGTACTTCCCGTGAATTTTATTTAAAGCCTATGTTCTTTATAAGACGCTACTAGACTGGCCAGATGGCATTCACATGATTAAGTCTTATACATGTTATGCTAATAGTGGTATCGTCCCCCCCAAAACCTCAACATTTGGTCCCAACTGGCTCTATAAAAATATCAAAATGCTAAACTCAAAGCCAAAATCCAGCTGGTGACTTCTCAGTGACGACATCCACTTCTTAAATACAGTCCATGTTTTAAACCCCTCACGTCGCAGTTCATATTTTGAGCAGTAGTTATTAGTAACTATTAAAGTTGTGAAACATGTGTTGTTCCTATTCTTATGCTTCACATCTCTGTTTCTAGCTCCCTTGCCTCCTTCCGTCCTGTCTCCTCCTCCCTACCACCTTGAACTTGACAATGTCTCACCTCTGTACACACTGCTGATAACTGACGAAATGAAGCACAGCATTTCTGAGTTTACTTGGATCAATGCTTAAGCTCTTGAAGAAAGGTAAACAGTCCTTCGTTGGAGGCGTCATTCCTGAGAACAATCAGACGCTGTTCACAGTTCCTCCCTCAGTCAATACGAGGCCTCAGAGTTCAAACAACCAATCGGAGGCTGGATGGAAACTACGATGGAAAGAACCATTCATAAAATCGTATTATTACATCATCTTCTTAACTGTGCATTAACATCATGGTTACCCTTACGTACGATTATCAATACATTTACTTTTTTTTCTCTTTTGAATGATTCAAAAAACAAAACAAATTAAAATGTTCTGGACAAACATGACTCAACACAAATACACTTAATTGTAGGTGAGTGGTTCATTTGTATTTCCTAGCAGGTCAGCCTTTTTAACCTGGATGATTCTGGTTATGATTCATGACTCTAGCCAACGCAGGAAGTGGGGTGCCGGTAAGGTGACTGCAGCAGTGAAGGTGTGCTGCATGGGCATGTAGCGTTCTGATATGTGCTCCAACGAAATCCAATAGTTTGCGTTTATTTTATTTCAACTGTAGCCTTAACGGGGTGTCGAAACTTCATAATCAATTAGTATGCTGCAATGACAAGGAAAGGAGTGTGCTTACGTCACGTAGTGAAATGATGAATAAGTCACATATCAAGCTTCGATTGCACTCTATAACGATATTAGTATATGGTATTGGTTTAGTTGTATAGTTACACAGCTTTTCTTCCACACTGCTCAGCTTCACAGAGAGGCTGGTTTTGTGTCCGTATTATTTAGATAATTGAGTTAAATGGGAAATAATGTGGCTTTTTTGACAAACATGTAATAATTCAAGAACATTTTAGGGGGAAATGCAAACTCAATCCATTCTTGCTGGGACCTCTGTCCTTGATGTCTCTCCCCTTACAGATATATTAGTTTAATCCTCAGAAACGATGCTCTCTAGTGACAAGGAAGAGAAAGACGTGTCTGTGAGAAGAAAAAAAGTGGAAGAAATCTCAGGAGAGGCAAGTCAGAGTAACATCACTATGATATTACATTAAGCTGCATTATTGGACATATAAAGACATTTTTGATGATTACAAATATATGCGTTGAGCTTTCACCACATTTCAGATTCGAAGATTTGTGTAGCTTCAGGCCTGATTGAATTGAGAGCGTCTTTTAACGCTTTTAACATGCATACAAAAGTTTGACTTCCATCAATCAGGCATCCCTTCTAAAAAAGAACTTGAGGTCTGTCTGTCTGTAACTCCCGCCCCCGCTGTCTGCTGCTTGTCTTTGAAGTCCGGCAGCAGAGGTGTAATTGTGGGACAAACCGCCTGAGGCTGACAATCTGGAGTCCTTTTGATGGTCTCTGCAAATTCCTCCTCAGTGCTTTTTCAAAAGACACACAGAGAAATGTGTCGCATATCTGACATCCATCTATTGTGTACCTAAAAAAGCACTTGAATAAAAAAGCCAGTTGAATCCTATGTGACTTTATACTTCTGATTTGTTTTACCGCTGTACCAGTCCGAAGTGGACACTTGCTTGCCCTGTCAGATCGACGTCAATCCATCGTCAAACTATGTTATCTGTAACCAATCTAAATTCATATACCCATATCGAACACATCTTGGATCTAGCACCTTCTTAGCAATTTTGGTTCAGGAACCTTATTTTTCTATAACTGATTTGGGATACGTTGATTATGTTTCTGGATTCATCCTTCGGGTAGGTTTCACTGTGGATAAGTGTCCTGTGTAGCCAGAAGCTGCAGCTTGATGCTCAGAAAGACAACAGAGCTGATCTGTGCTCGGCTCGGTTCAGCAGGTTAATACCGGAGGCTGATGTCTGGACGAAGCAGATATCATCAGTCAGCAGTTACTCTCCAGCTGACAGGAGTCGGGAATGCTGACAATTGCAATTAAAACAAATGTTAGGGATGTTGAAGAAGGCTTTAAATCCATTGCAGGTTTTCTCTAAAAGTGTGAGTGCTGTTTTGTAGTTAGCATTGTTTTACACACGCTGCCTGCCACATTTCGCAAGGGACAACAGTTGGAACCTGCTTTCCTGAGATCTGTCTACATTCCTGACCTGTGTTACTCCAGAAAAGTGTAAGATACATTATCATTGAGGTACTAGCATCTGCAGCAACATTAATCAGTTGTTATTTTTGCAACAGACAGAACCTCCATTGTTAAATGCCACACAAGGAAAAGTACGTAGTGGTAGTTGTACTTCTGCCAAGGGGACATGTTGGTATTTATCAAACCTTTTAGTTCCTTACTTTGTTACAGACATTGATCGGCGGATGGGTCATGACCAAAATAACTAGATAGCAAGTACAAGCGGTCAAAATGGGTTTTTATCGAAGGGTGGCTGGCAGAAGTTTAGGGCCCTCTGCTGGAACTGATCCCCCTGGACCCCACTCTGAGTGGTGGATAATGGACGGATGGATGGATGGATGGACCTTCATACAAAGCTGCTCTATTTGATCCTTTCATCCCTTCAGAAGAATATTGTTTCATCAAGTCTTAAGGCCCGGACACACCAAGCTGACACCAAAGAACTGACACAGACGGACCCCGACTGTTGTGTCGCCTCACGTCTCTGCGTCTCGGCCATGTGTCGCACTGGAACACACCGCAAAGACTTCGGCCAACGGCCAAGAAGCACGTACGAACTGCGCATGCGTGAGTGGCAATAACTCTCCTTACCAGCAGGCGGCGGTAGTGTGTATTCGTCATTCAAAAGAGGCAACAACCGGAAGACAGACTGCGTGATAACCGAGAGAAGAAGAACAGAATGCGTGATATAAACAAACAACAAATAGCGTGCGTTCCATGTTCCCTCTACAGCGAGAAGCTCACGCGGCTTTCCCGAACCTGAGTCGAGAGCTGGAGGTAAATGAAACCTCAGATTTGCCTTCTTAATCGTTTGTTTGGGTCCCTCACTTCAGTTTCGCTTCTCATGCACTGATTCGCTAGCTGCACAGCCAATCAGAGTGATTTATTTTGCCGACTGCCTTTGGCCGATGCGGGTTTTCGGCCGAAAGGCGTCGGCCCGGTTGAAAAGAACCGACGGTGCGGGACACACCAATCTGAGTAGGGTGTGTCGACGCTCATCGTCGGCCTGACACCCACCGACGCCGATAATCGGCCTGGTGTGTCCGTGCCTTTAAACCAGTGAGCTTTTGCCTACAGTCTTACCTCTAGTAGATTAAAGGTAGCTGCACCCACTGACCTCTGGGCCCTCGGGGTGCTGGGGATCAACCAGTGCAGCTGAAGACCATCCATCTCCACTGGTGACTGAAAGAGTTCATCAATCACATGCTTAAAGATAGTAAACATGAATGGAAAGGTATACAATAATTGTGTTTTTGTTCAATACTGTATAATATCAAAAGAAATATTATATTATGTATTCACAGCTTTATTGGCAAACAATGTGTGGCAGAGGTAATGTACTGGAAACAACACACGCATGATAGAGGGTTGCCCCCAGCATAAGATACTGAACATGTTGTGACTTGTTTTATTGAAGGCAGTAAAAACATTTGTTTATTTGCTTCTTGACAAAGGTTAAGGGTGGAATGTTTGACAGGAAATGCTTTTATTTTGAAGTGCAACTATGTGTCCCGCTCATTCTCTTTCCCGTTTTGATTTTGAAATGAATACGAGTATGTCGAGTGCATTTTCCACGTCTTCTACCGTTCTTGTTGGTAACTGTCACGATTGGTAAACACGTTCAGTTTGGACAAGACTCGCTTGGTTCTTCATTCGAAGCTTCTATTACACGACAACAGTATGTATCCCAATACAGAAGACATGTTTCATTCGATGTGTGTTCCAGTATTAGAGGAAAAAACACATTATGTTGTATGAGAGCAATTCATCCCTGGATGGTCTTCGCTTGCTCAGTGGTTTTGCTGTCGAGGTAAAATCAACTGAGAGTTTCTGAAATGTGTGTTCTGTGTCCGAAGCGCCACACCTCACAATTACAGTATTAACATGTCACTAGTTGCTTTTACCCGTCTGAGCCACATCCTCCCTTGTACAATCTTTCATATTTTTTCCCTTTAGGCCCTTGCGGTTTATTCTTAAAAACCCTTACCCACCCCCCATTTTCCCTCTGCTGGTCCATGGCCTTGTAGAGGGTAACGGGGTACAGAGTCGCTTCGATAAGCGGGGGAGTGCATCCGACGAAGAGATAGGTTGTTGTGCTCCCTCTCTCTGTTTCTTATCCTATATATAATAGAACTGCTCGGGTCTTGATAGATTGAGTGGGGAAGTTCATGAGATCTTTCTAGAGGGTTATCAAGAATAACTTGTATCCAATGACCTTCTCCCTCTCTGTCTGTGTCTGTGTATTCTCTTGTTCCGACCAGCCACATCTTTCTTCTTGTTTTCTATCTATATCTATGCCGGGATCCGGAGTCGAGGCTGATCCTCTTGCTGCAGTCCTGTGTCCTGGATCCTCTATCCTGAGTTCTGGATTAAGTGGTGGACTTCGGGTCGTGGCTGAACCCGTCTCTGCGGTCCTGCCTTGGGTCTCGTCATGCTGCTTCCCTGATGGCTTCCACAGGATTGTAGCTGACATCCTCGTGGATTCATCTTCTCATTACAGACGCATGCATTTCCTAACATTCGGTCTATATGCTGTAAAATGTATTATCTATTGGATTTCCACACGGCATCTACTGCACGTCTGTCCGTCCTGGGAGAGGGATCCCTCCTCTGCTGCTCTCCCTGAGGTTTCTCCATGTTCCCTTTAAACTGTGGGTTTTCTCTGGAAGTTTTTCCTTGTACGATGTGAGGGTCTAAGGACAGAGGGTCTAAGGACAGAGGGTCTAAGAACAGAGGGTCTAAGGACAGAGGGTCTAAGGATAGAGGGTCTAAGAACAGAGGGTCTAAGGACAGAGGGTCTAAGGACAGAGGGTCTAAGGACAGAGGGTGTCGTTTTTCTCATACTGATATTCTGAACAATCTGTGCTGTTGTATTTGCTGTAAAGTGTCTCTACTGTAGGCTATTTTTATTATATGTACAGCACTTTGGCTCCACCAAAAATCGTTTATAAATGTGCTATATAAATAAAACTTGATTTGATTTGAATCTACAAACTGCTTTCATGTTCTCACAGCTCAGTCACTCTTGAAAAAATTCAAGGAAGTCACACCGACACATGATTGATACTCACAACCTCAACGGGACAGGTCTCAGGTCCGTGTCCTGGCGAGAGGCGGAGTCAAACCTGGACAGTTTGCCAATCAGACAGAAAGTCACTCTCATTCACACCAAGGGGCAAGTAGGTATAACTCCTAACCCGCCTGTCTGTGAGGAAAATACACAGCCTGGAGGAAACATTTGCGAACCCTTGCAAGCACACAACGAAGCAAAGCCCCGATCAGCGAGTGTGTTTGAAACCAATCCCTTCTGACTATGAGGGTAAGCCACCATGATGCCATCATAACGACAACATATAGGAAACATTTGAGATATGTATTTGAGTTGATCTATTATAGAAGAAATTATTCCACGTTTTATGGAGAACCCAAATAATGGAGTCTTGATTTGTTGAATTGAATCCGGGTCGTATTTATCAACAGAAAAAAACACATCTATGACACATTTTGAAACTTTCACATAAACTTGTGCAGTATACTCTAAAGCAGGGGTGTCAAACTCAAGGCCCGGGGGCCAAATCCGGCCCGTGACTTCATTTTATGTGGCCCCACAAGAGCCTGCAAAGAATATAATATGTTTACTATACGGTTACATGCTACTTTACAGAAGCACGTTGCCCATAGACTACATGTCCCACAATGCATCTCAAGTTTGACTTTTCTTCTCAGAATCGGACTTTTTTTTCAAAATGTCACTTATTTTATTTTGACTTTTTTTTCAGAATTTGGCTTTTCATTTTAAATCATTTTGTGACATTCTCACTGAAGAGACTTAAGTTATTACCCTATCCGATAATAATCCAATGCAGACGGCAATAATGTAATATAATACATTCTTTTAAATATATTAAATATTTATATATGTATTTTTTGTATGTATATAAAACCGGCCGTTTGAGTGCGACCACGATGCTGATGTGGCCCGAGATGAAATTGAGTTTGACACCCCTGCTCTAAATATCATTTAGATAAAAGATCATCAGGACAATTCTTCAGTACCTCAATGCATCTTTCTTCTCTGTATCATTAGATCAAACTTTCAATTTCTATCAATAACCATCAAAGTACTTCATTACTCTTTTACATAAGCTCTTGCTCAAAACACTAATCTGGCTTGAACTATGACAGTGTTGTTGTTTGTGTCTCCACCCTGCCGTTAAAACAGAGTATGGCTCGTGAAACAGAGATTTAAAACCCAACATGTAGATGTAGATTCAACCTGATTAAGGGGCATGTGAAATGATATATCCTTTATATGAAGCGTTTTGAGTATGTGTTCATACTGTAGCAGCGGTCGGAAAGGGGCGTTAACCGGATGACTGTGTCCTCGTATACCCTCGGTCTAATAAAACACCGCTGCTAAAAAAGAGAGAGAGAAAGAAGCAGAGAGGAATGCAAGGTGTCTTCCCTTTCTCTCCTTCCCTTTCCTTATTACCTATCTCTCCTTTATTTACACTTGTGCGTATCCCCTCTTTCTCTTCTTCTAGTGTTTTTGCATGTAAGTGGTGAAACAGGTTTCGCCTTTGTCCAAACTGCAGCCTGTTGTTTTGGAATATCATCCACTTTATCATGTCGTTCAATCTTGTGTTCATTTGGTTTCCCTGTTAAACCCCCCCCCACCACCACCACAATAGAACAAAGTAGATTCATGGGATAACGAGGGTCAGAGAGACATCACATGACATGTCACTCGTTAGACGCTTTTCTCCAAAGCGACTTACATTCTCAATACTGTGGAAATCCCCACACGAGCACTTTGGGGTCTCAGGGACACAACGACATGCGTCTGACTGCAGTGGGGTTTGAACCTGTGACCCCCTGATCCCAACACCTACGGCGCCCAACCAACTGCGCCACACGCCTCAGAGAGAGAAATCAAATGTGGAAAGACTTCTTTATGTGTCAATGATAAATCATCGAGTGATGCAAGACTCATGAAAGGAGCCTCTTCCAAAGAAAAGAGAATAGAGAACACGCCTGGAGCGAGAGTTTATACTTAAAGCGGTTGTGTGGCAGAGTTATTACTTCAAGAAGTAATAATCCACAGGAGCAGCAACACACACTTGTCTGCATGGAAATGTGTGCATGACCTCATGGACCTAATGCTTTTTAAACGATTACGTAATAGACTTAATGCCAAACCAGGGGGTTGGTGTTATCAGTCTCTGTTAAAATAAATACGAAATGTTCTGAACACCAAATCTTTTCATTATAAGTTACGAAAGGTTTGATTTGCCATAATACCTTTTTTACATCAGAGTTTAGACATATATCGTACCTTTTTGATTTCATTTCTGTCAGCTTCTTCATTTTCAATACAATTATAAAACCCATTTAATGTCTGATATTTTAGTCATTATCGTCGTCTCCGTTGGAACCAAGTGCATAATTTAAATCTGATTCACCCTGCGGTCGTGGTACACTGTGTTCTTTTTTTTACGAGACGGAAATATGTTTGATGTGAACGCTCGATTAGACACTGGATTTAGGCCAGATTGGGAGTCAACAGATTTACAACAGAAGAACGACATAATCAGAAAGGAGACAGACATATTGGCCTCTGGGCTTTTTGTGTATCATTAACTCAAGCTAGCTGCAATATTAAAACAAATGAAGAAGAAATTGAATGCGTATGGATTGAAGAAGTGGACGATGTGTGGTTTGAGAATCCTTTATGAATGAGCAAACTAACAGCCATTATTTTAATAATAATAATAATAATAATAATAATAATAATAATTCCTTACATTTATTATAGCGCTTTTCCAGATGCTCAAAGCGCTTCACAAATAAATTACACATATCATACATGCGATGGTCATGTACTGTGGACACCACCCACAGGAGCAAGTTCAGGTGAAGTGTCTCGCCCAAGGACACACCGGCTTTCCAGACGCAGCAGCGGCATCGGGTTTCGCCCCACACAGCGCACTGCGCCACACCGTTAAGCATGCAGGGAGTGAGTGCTTCATGCTGAAAGACTCTGGGTGGAGTATCATTTTAAAGTCATTCCGCATGGTATTATTATGTTAATTCAATACAAGAATAAGCCAATTTTAAGACCTGTAATTAAATCTTAATCATCAAAAATGTTGCTGCGATCTGGTTCTGTGGCTCCACTCTGTCTCCTCCATAGAGAATAGACTACATCAGTGCAGAGAGCTTACAAAAGAGTTCTTGGAACATCTTAGTCGAACATTTCCAGGTGGACAAAGCTCTCCGAAGCCACTCCTTGTCCTGGGTAAAATTATTTTAGCCTGACTGTTTCAGCAGCAAGTTTACAAAAGATGCACGGAGGTTACAAGTGCCTAATTTCACCTTTAATGAACACACATCCTTATTTCTTCGCAATCTGGGAAATGCCGTAGCCTTATTTGCGATGGTGAAGGCATCCTAACAAGATTAGGGAAGTCACAAAGTATTGAAAGATAGATTAACAAATCATTGTTTTGTTTCAATAAGAATTATTTCCTGCTACAATAACTGTCTCCTGGAAAGGGACAGGTGCTTAGGCTGCTCATGGCAATCTACCATCTCTTCAGCACAGCTTCTCATTCTCCCCTCTGGCATAATAACACTGCAAATATGCAGGCCAACCAAAGAGACAAACTACACCAGAGAAGTTATTATTATATCACATAGTCGCTCCATACCGAATGCTCTCACGGTGTCGAATTACACACAGACCTGCTTGAGTTTGACAGAAGTGAACTGATGTGATCGAGAGATATGTGGTATGTTTTAACCCCTGAGCTAACAAACTGTTCCAATCAGGTTTGACAAGTAAAGCATCACTTGGTAAGGATAAAGGTAACACAAGTGGCATTCCAGTGTCGTACACCTGATCTTATCGGTTCCTTTAAAGCAAACTCCTGAAAAGAAAAGTCTCTAATTTCACTTCGTCTGGTGCGGGTTGTTTGTGGTGTGGAAGCAAACAAATCAGCAATGTGTTTCATGATACTATGAGACTCTAGCATTATTCAAAGCCAGACTACCAAGACATCCTTCTGCTGATTGAGACATCTGAGCGGTTGTCCTGAAAGCAGTGTAATAATGAGTAATCGATAGCCTTACAGAGCTGCATCCACTTCTGTCAGCCGCCTGAATGCTACTCCAACGTGGACCACGATGAAGCAGGAACAGAGTGTGTCCTCCTCGTGGTTTGTATCTAAAAAGCCAGGGTGAACTAAATGCATTGATACATATTTTTTGTTTTCAATAGGTGAACCAAATAACCACACTACAGATGTGAACGCACCGAAAGTCCACAAATCTAGCCAGAAATAAGTTTGTCATACATTTGTGTTGCAGGTAAAGAGGGCAGGAGAAGCATGTTGCGTCACCACTGTCTCATCGCTGCTACGAGCTATGCAGTGAATGTTGGTTGCAACACGTGTTATAGTCAAGAAATGAATCGATTGATTCGTTTTCACCAACAGGATTTTCGCATTTGTTCCGTGTCACACAGAACGATTTTAAAAGCGATGTAAATAATAACAAATTTGAAGGAAAACGAGATGAAAAAAATACAGGTTTCAGTATTCTGAGGCTCTGAGCTCCATTTATTTTCCTCGCGGACGGCAACACAACTCAGACATTATACAATTTAAAATAAAAGGGTTAGGCTTAGGGTAAGATATTGAGTAAGAAAATGTTTTTATGAACCACACAGACCGACCGGACAAAAAGACGTGGTGCCGGCACGAAACATACCAATAGAAATACATTAATGTCATGACTATAACACGAAATGCCGTGAGGCTGGGTTGGAATGTTACTCGTCTTATTGCTGTGTTTCAATTCAGACACTTCCCTTCGTTCCCTGCCACGTTATACTGTGAAAAACTGTGAACAACTTTGCAACTACGTAACATTGTCTCAAATCTCGTACAGCGGCTTTGCCCTCACCAAGTGACGACTGCTGCTGATAGCAACAGCGAGCTAACATAGCTTGCTAGCTACGTTAGCATAGTTAGCTAGCTAGATGTGTCAAGCGTTTCACACTCAACTGTGTTATGTTATGAACCATCTGGGAACTCAAAGTGCATTTTCTATACTTTGGATTAGAATGTCTCAAAATAGCAATCAATCAATCAATCAATCAATCAATCAATCAATCAATCAATCAATCAACCAATCAATGTTTATTTATATAGCCCAATATCACAAACGTTACATTTGTCTCAGTGGACTTCACAGTGTGTACAGAATATCAGTATGACAATACGACACCCTCTGTCCTTAGACCCTCTGTCCTTAGACCCTCTGTCCTTAGACCCTCTGTCCTTAGACCCTCTGTCCTTAGACCCTCTGTCCTTAGACCCTCTGTCTTCAGACCCTCTGTCCTTAGACTCTCTGTCCTTAGACCCTCTGTCCTCAGACCCTCTGTCCTTAGACCCTCTGTCCTTAGACCACTCTATATCTGAAGTCTATTTCTGTTTCCCACGTAGGGGCGTTGTTTGTTATAAAAGCAAAACATCCAAATGCTTTTTGACGCACGCAATTCCTTCCTTTGTTAAAGATAAATAAGCATGTACTCCGTGAGGGAGACAATGGAGGGCAGACGCATATAAACACAGAGTTCCAGTTTAACCTGATTCACCCTTCAAAGCCAGACATACTCTTACATTGGAACTTCGCCAGCAGTATCTCACAAGACAGTGTCATTCTCAAACTGCAGAAAAGATATTATACAATGAAAGGCTCAAAAATGTCCATGAAAAAAAAAAGTGGAAGACAAATGAAAATGTTAAGTATCAGTGACGTCTGCTTTAAAGCACTGACCTGTCGGAAAAACGTGTTTCTTTCAAATCACGTTTATTGGACTTCTTTCAACTCAACACACGTTCATTTGACTGATTTTCTAACTCAGGCATTCCTTAACACAGATCTCATGCGTTATATTTGTCTTTATATCTGTATCTTAAATCACTTTTTTGTGCTGCTGTTACTCACCATGACTAAAGCTTGTTGAATTTGTTGTAGCAGCCGTTTCCTCTGTGTTCAGTTGCCCATAATGCTTACTTATCAAATGACTTGGCAGATTTGCAAAACAATACAGATTTCTAGGCTACAGCCACAAGATGTATTGTCTGCTCCATTCCACATTTGACCTGCGAATTCCACTATTTCACCAGGATATTGGTGAATACAATAGGTTTTATTGTGTCCAAGCGAGCGTGACTCATATGGGAAATACAGTATTGCAAAAATCACCAAAAAGATGGCAGACTTTATTATAACGTAAAACAAACAACAGTTAGGCTTTTTGCATGCTTTCAACAGAGGGAGGGAAGACAAATTAGAATATTGAGTTTAGTTTAATTTGATATTTAATTTTTTACAAATTCTATAAATTATGTTTCTTTAATTTTTAAATAAGTGCGTGTGTGTGTGTGTGTGTGTGTGTGTGTGTGTGTGTGTGTGTGTGTGTGTGTGTGTGTGTGTGTGTGTGTGAGTGAGTGAGTGAGTGAGTGAGTGAGAGAGAGAGAGAGAGAGAGAGAGAGAGAGAGAGAGAGATGATGCCTTCCAGCTGTTTTCCCTTATTTCCGGATTCTCTCAGGTGAGTCCCGTCTTCCTCCTCGCAGCTGATTGGACCACACACGCATCCTCTGTTTTCATTGGTTGTGCTGTGTGTGGACCGTCGCCTGCAGGTAGCAGGTCCATACTTGAGCTCAGGTAAAACCTACCTGTGCGCCAGAACAGAGGGGAGGGCTTTGGAATACGTAGCATTTAGTCTAACAAAAGACGCATTTATCAGCCATAACTCTTCCTATTCTTATAACCTACATTCAGAATAAGATATATATTGTATAAGAGATTAAATATAATGGCAGCGATGGTAGGACTGGCGATGAATCCGCCGCATACGACAGACGAAAGGGCTGTTTTCACGCAGCTGAAGCCGGTGAGGATGGCTGCAGCGGATGGCGTTGAGGAAGCGGCCGTGTTTGAGGACGTCAAATCCGGGGTGAGAATCTCCACCGACCCGCTAGAGAGGGCCGGGCTTCCCGGGTCTTTTATTAATTTCCCCTCCAATGCTTTAACAGGCAGTGTGGATGCAGGCTCTGTTTAAGTTAAAGAGAAGTAGTTTTGATTAGACACAACGCTGTGCAATTCTTTAAATCTACCAGGCTGCTTTTACCTGGGGAAGGTATCAGCTCACCTGTACAGGCAGGTTAAAGTCCTTCACACACACACACACACACGCACACGCACACGCACACACACACCTGACATGTTAGAAAAAGCAGGTACAGTTCGCCTGGGAGCTGTTTAGTGCAACTATAGTGGCAGCACTGCTCTACAAATGATTCAAATGTAACTTTATTTATAGTTCTGTAATGTAATGAAGGTTGATTTTAGTAGCTTGAAGTTGTTTTTTAAGACTTTTTAAATATAATTGCATTAACAAACACTCACAAAACACGCTATATAATTACATAGGCCTGATGTTACAAGCTTATTGTAGGTGTCGGGTTTTTATTCCTATGTGTCGAGATATATGAATGCATTGTGAATAGAGCTGCAACGGTTTGTAACTTGACATTATGTAATACATATATTACAATGTAGGAAAGTGCAGTTTGAGCCTCTCAAATTAGAACATGTCCTGTTTTTCTTTGCTTTCTATCATATTTAAATGAAGACCTTTGGATTCTGGACTGAGGAGACAAGATATTTAAAGACATCTCCTTGGTCTTTGAGGAACTGAGATGGACATTTTTTTATAGACAAAGCATTGAACCCATTGAAAAAATATGGATTAGTTGCAGCCCTTATTGTGAAGTAAATACCCCATGCCTTTCTTTTCTTGATTATTACACCCACACAGCTTGGTCCTATTGGAGCGGAGGTACATGTGGTGTCTTGCTTACTTCCCTACCTGTAGAGGCTGCAGTCGTGGGGTTTGATCACATGATGGAAAATCAGGTTGAATTCTAGACACGTGTGCTAAATGTCATTTTCTCTCCATCCATCATTCCTCTGTAGATCTGTCGGTCCAAGATAGTTCATATTTCTCCATCTGATGCCAGAAGCCTGCACATTTCAGGAAGTAACTCATGCCATGTTTTAGCGAAACCAAACTATTCGTACACAATAAATAATAACACTTTTGGACCACCCCACCAATGTTACACATGAACAGCGGCTCACAGCAGACGCATGATAGCTGCATTAAAGTATAATGGCTGTGGGTTTTACGCAGGTCACAACAGAAACCAGAAGCCTTCGTGCGGTGCTGGGTTTGGTTTGCTGCCAGGCGTTAGATCCTGAGAGCTTTTCCCACATGAGAGACCCCCTGTGGATTAGGTGGGCTAAGCCTGTTTGTTCACTCCTGGAGCTTCCTTTATATTCGTGCAGATGCGTGGGGATATGAGAGTCTTTTGTGTTGGACTCATGCTGTTGGGTTTTATGCAAACATGGAGTGGTCACATGCTGCGGCTGTTTTTGAACAGACTTTATTGGCATTGTCAACGTGAACGTAGAAGCGAACCAACGTCTAGCAGCAGTTGAACTGAAATTATACTGAATGGTATGTGCAAGTATGTGCAAACATCTTAAACAAGTATACTAATGTTTGATGTAACCTGCTCTTCTGTCAATACAACAAAGCCTCCTTAGTTATTTTATCTTCAACTTATAGTATGTTTTGTGTCAAACACGGTTTCGCTGTCTGCAGATACATGTCGACCACAATGATCGTCATAAACAGGAAGAGGTGTTTTATGGCCTTATGTGCGCTTGTGGGAATGAATTAGAATAAAATGCAGCCTGATTAGAGCTCAACGGTGCAGGTTTTTATCGTAAATCATTGACTATAGCATCATAAGACAAATCCCTGTCTTCTTTTGCATGCCAGTCAGCAAGTCAAATAAAGCGACTTACAAGTTCATATTTCACATAAAAACATCACGTGGTATTATGTCTACAACATATCCCTTTTGTTGTTTGATTTGAGGTTTTGCTCGAGACAAGATGGCAACCAGTCAACCGCTTGTTCTTCTGTTTCCCCTTGCTGTGCCGTGCCGCGCTTGATGTTATTCAAAACATGACTTCGCCAAGAACAAAGCAGCCGAGTTAACTGAAATAGTCGTCCCTCGGGCAAATCTAAAGCGTGACTGGGTTCACCTTATGTGCCCCTGATTCACCGCGGTGTGCGTGAAGATGGTTTCTTAAACACATCCCTCACACATAAATCGGGCCACTCTCCGTCTGCGTTTCTTTCACCACTCTCCGTTTCTTCCCACGGACTATACTTTTCTTTTAAACACAGGGTATCCCACTCCAGGAAGGCACAAGAGAAAGTTAAAAATAAGTCTGCTTCGTGTCTTTCCCACCCCTCCGAGACATGTGTTGGTGTCATTGTGTTGGCGTTTTAACGAGGGCTTAACTGAGCAGTGTCGTGACAGCAGTATGCGGCTCGACCTGTCTGAGCAGGGCCCGCGTACACAGGCCGCCTCCGGGCAGGGAGCAGGATGGCAGAGGCCGACCTCACGAGAGGCTCGGCAGCAGTGAAAGGCTGCAAGGCTCCTCAAACACTCGTCACCTGCGATGGTTCTCTCCAGTGTTGCTTTATCATCGTGCCAAAGGCTTTCGTTCGATGCTGCGTCACTTGTCAAAAGAACAGTCCAGAAAAGAAGCCAACGTGTTTGGGAGGGCTGATAAAGTGTTTCAATCCTCAGAAGATGACGAGATATTAGTGTGAAGTGTGTTTTCAAACCTGGCATGTATTGGTTTTCATGCAACTCGGGTGCAGCGTGACAAGCTGTAAACGTAGCATTGACATGTTCCACTTTGTTTAAAGACAGCTGTGACTCTTTAAGTGCTGAATGCAGATATGTTGACCAGCTTGTATGCCTGCCATGTGGTGCGGGGCAAATAAGGTTGTTGAGAGCATAGAAAGTGAAACGTTAAAGTGGCAGGTAGCTAAAAGAAAACGCTGAGCTAAAAGAAAACGCTGAGCTAAAAGACGCTAAGCGTTAATTGAGCTAAGAGAAACGGCAGTCGGGTGATCATTCTGAATTGTAAAGATATCGATGAGTGAAGCTACAAAATGGGGAAGTTGCTTCTCTCGCATTTACTTCCCTGATTCGCTGGAGAATCCCCCTTTAGGCGCTTGAGGGATATTTTCAAAGTATCCCAGTTAGAAAAGTTCTGGTCGGCCATTGATCAGAACAAGTCATCAGTGGTTATTGTGTCGTGCAGCATTAATACTAGTGTTGTTTTTTCTGGGATGTTTCTGAAGATGTTTTCAAACCAGTTTCATATACCTATGATACGAATACATTTCTTCCATTACTTACAGACTTGTGTTTTAATACAAAAGTAAAGAACCAGCATTTACAAACATCTCTTTGTGACTGACGTTGGGCTGCTCATCAAAGTTCGGTGAACTCGCCGAGTCCATCTTTTTATCCTACTCTTCTTCCAAACAATGCACGTTTTATTCTGGAATTAATCCGCTCATGTACGTCAGCAGTAATGGCAGAATAAGTAACTAATATGAAACCTATTTCCAGATTCTTTTGTCGTTAAATCAGCGAGAGGTTTCCTGTTAGACGGAGCACAGACTGGAGAAGTTACCGAGTAACTTCATGGCACACCGTGCTGCCAGTCACGCCTAATGATTCCTGGAGATCAATACTCAGATATGGTTTGGAGATGTTTTCTTTAACATCCTGTTATTGTACTGGGACATTACGTTACATGTCACTTGTTAGACACTTTTATCCAAAGCGACTTACATACTCAATACTGTGGACAATTCCCACAGGGTCTCAGGGACACAACGACATGCTGACTGCGGTGGGGTTTGAACCTGCGCCCCCCTGATCCGAACACCTACGCACAACCCACTGCGCCACACGCCTCCCTCACCACTTTGTGAGCTGACACTATCCACATGTTCTCCTGTCATCTCAGCCTTGTCGTACTTTTCCTCCTCTTTCTCCGAACCTTGTTGATGACAGACGTGTTTCAGGCTGCTGATGCTGAAATGGTTTTTGACTAATGATTTGACTTTCAGAACAGCACGCACGGCTTCTTTGCATCTGGGCAAGTATCTGCTTACAACCAGTCTCAGCTTGCAGGCTCCCTCACTGATTGGT